>NC_142503.1:13362500-13452500 GCF_057876585.1 Rhinolophus sinicus | reverse complement strand
AGACTAAAAAGATAGACATGTTTCAGTACATTGCTTAAAAACCAACAATTTGACAAGGGCTTTTACAAAGAACTCTTCTCTGTACTGAATGGACACGTGACACTGTAAAACAGAAATGGGATTTGTTCCAAAGGCATTTTCTAAAGCATTCAGTTCCTGGAATGTTCCATCTCGGTTCTAGAATTTTGACTGAAAATACTCCTTTTTAACAGTTGGTTGAGACAGTCTTTAGACACATGTAGGATCTGATGTTTTTGTGCTTATGTGTGTTTTATTCTAGAACACAGACCAAGACACTTACTAGTTAAAAACCAGTGAATTAGTGGTCTTTGTAGGAAGGTGTACTTAATCTTTCCACTTCTTAATTCTAGTCACAGGTGGTTTATAAGAGCTCTCTTTTTAGCTAATTTAAAGAATTTTGACCCCTGTGATTATTCACAAACTGTTCCCCACTTTCACTGCTTCCCCAAAGCCCTGTCTTTCATCCTTCCTTGCTTTATTTCTGATTTCTGAAAATCGACAAATTTGTGTCTGCAGAAAATCCCAAGGAAGTGTAATTAAGTTGTTGACCAAGAGAAATGCGAGGAGTCTCACCCTCAATTAAATCCAGGTGCCCAGCAATTGCTGCTGACCCAAACCTCAGCCTTGTTTCTGGATGCATCTGACACCAGTTCTAACTTGTGGACCTTCTCGTCCTTGGGCCCTCAGCTCAACACATCATCATGCAGCCCACAGAACACACTACATTTCCTCTGGCTGAACTCCAGCGGGTGAAGGTGTGCCATACACTGCTGAGGTGTCTGTTGATTTTGCTGGGAAACCTCTTAGAAGTCGCAGAAGAAGGTAAGGCCTTGGGAATCACAGTGCAGGGAGCTTTAAGGGAAAGCTGAGCACACATATCAATGTCTTAAGTCATTGCCACAAGTGCATTCCTGACATCCAGCTTAATTATTCTCTCTCTCTCTCTCTCTCTCTCTCTCTCTCTCTCTCTCTCTCTCTCTCCCTCCCCCCCCCTCTCTCTCTCTCTCCCTCTCTCTCTTTTTCTTTCTTTCCCTATCCCGCTCCTTACCTGTAATGCCTGAATACAATGTCAGCATAGTTCTGTGTTTACTTTGCAGAAGTTCAGAAATAACGGAATTAAAACTAAGAAATCACTTGAGCAGTGATTAGTCGAGGTTCATTGTACACACACCAAAAAGGCAGTTTGCAAGCCGGGAGCGCTCAAACTAAAAGTTGGAATGAGGTTCAGGTGTATATTATTATAACACAGCTTATAATGTTAGGAGGCAGGGACTGTTTATTCTTCACAGTAATTGGTTATAATATTAGAATTTCCTTAATTTCTAGGGAATTGGTTAGTGGTTACCTCATATCAATTTGGGGAGCTAATTTAAAATTTGCTTATGATTTCTGGAGGCATAAACAAGAAAATAACCCAGGTCAAGTTAGTCCTGCAAAATAAGCTCTTTCCTTGCATGACGAAACTGGTTTTGTTTGCTCAGGGAATTTTAAAGCTGCTCTGTGTTTGTTTTTGATTTTACTAACTTCTAATTCTTCCCATTTAAGAAATGGATGTAAAGTTTTATCAGTACAGAATGTAGGTTCAGCTGTTTTGTTGGTAATCCAGCTCTTCTCTCATATTGGCTCATTGTCTATCCTTCCTCGGTCCTCATTTGTGTGTTAACCCAGATTTTAGTGTGTTTGGCCACTGGTATAGGAACTACAGAAACTTCTCAGTCTTGTTTTCAGTGATTGCAATTCCATACTTGTAACAGTCATCATCGCCTCTCTTTCTATGGTTTCAGTGTATGGTTTCCCTACTTCAATGCTTTATGGATCCTAGCAACCGTGGAAATTAGCTGGGTCCCTTACGCCCTCTTCAAGTTGGCCTGTGGCAGGTGCCTGACTCTACTGGTAGTCATTTCTTTTTAAAATTTTAACCTGTCGGTGCGCTGAAAGGTTTGCAAACTAAAACAAGTCAACTGAATGAGAGTGTCTTTCATATGAGACAAAATGATAGGCTATGAGCCCTTCCTGAATCACTCTGTCAACAATTCTTATTGGTTGCAGCAGTCTGGAATTTTATTTTTTGATGACACCATTTTAGAGGCAGAAAAAAAACTCATGTTTATATAAATAGTCATATTCATATAAATATAATATATATTTACTCACTCAATTATAATTATAATTAATTAATTATAAATGTATTAAACTATACAATAGAATCCATACTAACAAGTAAATGACAACTATCCACACACATTTTTTTTTCCCAGTGAAAATATTAGTGGTATGAGGGTGTCATGAAACATGTTAAGATATTAAGTACCTTTGAAAGCTGGGGGAAAAGGAGCAGAAAATCGAGCCTGGGTGTACAGAACCTAAGACTAACTTTAGATGCTATGAAGTTATGTTCTGACATAAACACCTAAGAAAAATCTGTCATGCAACATGTGAGGAAATTGTGTTTACTAAAATCAGTATTCTCAATGATGACAAATAATAAACTCCCAGGGGGAAAATTTTTTGTAATCATAAGTTACATAGGTATAAGAAGAGTAAATTAAAATAGATAAATAGCCAGGTGGCCCTAATTGAATTCAGAGTTTTAATCACAGTTTTGTTATAATTGATACTTAATACCGTGTTTTCCCAAAAATAAGGCCTAGCCGGACAATCAGCTCTCATGTGTCTTCTGGAGCAAAAATTAATGTAAGACCAAGTATATACTATATATTATATTATATTATATTATGTTATGTTATGTTATGTTATGTTATGTTATGCTATGCTATGCTATGTTATGTTATGTTATGTTACGTTATGTTATGTTATATTATATTATCTGTTCTTATACTGTATAAGACCTGGTCTTATAGTTGATTTTTGCTCCAAAAGACGCATTAGAGCTGTTGTCCGGCTAGGTCTTTTTTTCGGGGAAACAGGGTAGATGTTGCTCTTTGAGTAAAAACTTAGAAACACTGTCTCAGAAAAATAGAAATTCTTAAAAAAAAAAAATTCTAAACAAAAGTACATACGACAGACAAAAATTTCAATATTATATCCCAATTATATTACCGAGGAGTATGTTTCCTTCCTCACATTTGTATTATATAGTTAATAAGATTATCTTTGTTTTTTAAAAAATCTTTGTTTATTGAGAAATAGACCTACAAAGGTCCAATATGTTTTCCAGAAATAAAAATGATAATCAAAACTTAGAGAAAAAATTCTTTATTTCATCAGAAGACTAAGAAACACATATGTAATAGTTATATTTAATCAAAGTATTCTCTGAATATTTTTATGAAGACTTTCCTGTTATTTGCTATGTAGTAATATTTCATTCATCCTTCATTTAGAAATTCATGAACATAATTAGATGTTACTCTATGTGCCATAATTTTTCCTGATATTAGAAAAATGTTAAAGTAAGATTAGTAATACATCCAAGTAGATAAGTATACTGTTTATGTGGGTAGAAAAATAAAAATGGATCGGTGATAGTAATTTCTTCCTGAAAATAAGTTAATATCCATTTTAAAAGAATACTTCTTTACCAGGAGTGACTAAGCCCTCATTAGATTGTTGTTTTTCTTTTGGGTCATATCAAAATTACTAAAGCAAGAGGCACAAAACTGCTAAAACTGTTTCTGTCACTAATGCAGACTTTGTTATAAAGGCATCGGTATTGAAACAACTCATGAATGTATAATAGTAGTCTGTCCTTTAGAAGCTAGGATCCTTAATCTCCACTGTCACCCAACCTGTGATTATGTTCTCTCTTTAAAAAATTGAAAATCAGAGGAAAGATGGCATTTTGGTGTAATTGAGATTATGTTGATTCACAGAATGTTTTGTTTTCTTATGTGTTGCCAGACATCTGGATAATGACAGAAAATTTTAGCAAAATATTAACATCTTTTCAAGTATATAAATGTTGATTGAATTTCATGTTTCACTCTAAATATTTGTTGAAATTTAGCTACAAAATATATATTCTGTCACCCTGTTGTCTTTGAAGTTATTTTTTACTTGAGCATTCCAGAGTTAGGATGTTGTCTGACTTATTAAGAGAGAGTGAATATATAATGAAATTTTAAAATTGGAAAAGACTCAACTAGTGTTGGCCAACCTTAATATTTGTGGCTAATAATTTAAAAATAAAAAAAGGTCATTTTTCTAAATCATACATGGTATTTGTGACCAAGGATAACAAGAACCTCTGTCTTATGCAACTAATCCCCTTTATTTTCCCCTCAATAAAATAGCCCTAGGCTCTAAAATCATTATAATTAAAATGAGAAACTTTACAAGGGACCACCTGTTAATCTCATTTCATTACTGTGTAGCACACTCTTTGAAGTTCCACTAATATGAGTAATAAAATAAAATAATGAAAAAATTATAAATTAGACAAAATGTTGTATTTTGCTGGAGATATGATTTATCATGCATATCCAGTAAAACACTTTTTGAAGTATAGAAAAATTTAATGAGTAAGCTGTATAAAACAATTTTTATGTCTATTCTAACTTTACCTATAAATGAAAATGGGAAATATATCCTGTTCCCATTAATGCAGAAATAAAATAAAATAAAATTATAGATAACAAGCTGGCACAGAACTCATGTAAGGAAATTATGTAATGTAATGGAAAGAAAAAAAACTACATTAGAAAAAGTGAAAAGTAAGTAACTCTACAATATCAATAAATATAAAGCTTACTATCATAAAAGTCTATTTTCTCAACTTGACATAAAAACTAAATACTATTTTTCAAGTAAATTACAACAGTAATTTTTGTCTTAAATGTGCGGTAAATAAATTAGAAACAACCAAGAAAACCTTAAAAGAACAATAACTACCAGGAGTATTGTTTTATTAATCATTGGAACGTTCCAGAAAGCCATCTAAATGAAATGAGCATTATATTGGCAAAAATCACATAAAGCTTTGAAAAAGAATAGAACATCCCCAAATTTACTACAATTTACATAATGATATACAAGATAAAAGCCTTTTGTTATTGTTGTTCAATGAATAATGGATGGATTATGTAGTAAAATGTGGAAATAGACTTTTGATCTAGAAGAAGTTTGAAGATTTAAGTAAAAGTGTGTGTGTGTGTGTGTGTGTGTGTGTGTGTGTGTGTGTATCATCTATATGGTATATACATACATCATATATATGGTATGTGTGTATATATTATTATGTATATATGTATATACATGGTACATGTGTATATATATGTATGTGTATATGTTTACATACATTTTTAAAATGTTTGTATAACCAATTATAAGTTGGTAACATAATTATCATACATAAGATAAAGAACCGCCATCTATACTACACAAGAGCTGATCATACATTTAAAGTGACTTTTATAAGCAACACATACTTGATTTTTAATTTTATCTATTCTGATTAATCTGATTAATTTTATCTTTAATTGATATGTGCTATTTACCTGTAAAGTAATGGGGATTTTTATTTTATTGTACTATTTGTTCCATTGTTTATATAATATTTATTGTCTTATTTTTGCCTATTTTTGAAGTAATTATATTTTACCTATTTTAGCATTTTAGTATAGACCTTTTTCAGTAATTTTTTTTCCTTTTTTCTAATAATTAAACTGGAGATATCAAAATGCATAACTGACTTCTTCAGTTAATGTGAATATAATTTTAAAGAAAATGCTGACATCTTAAAACTATTTCTATTTCTTTTTTTTCATGCCTTTTAAGTCTCACTATATTTTAAACTCATTCATTGTGGTAGTTTATACAATGTAAATTCATTTATATTTTTACATGTATTTCTGTTTTCCTTTAGTTCTGTATATATCTATTTACTCCGGGTGTACCTTATCTTGAGCTGAAGAAGTTACCTTACAGTTTATATTAATGAATGTCTACATTTATTTTTTAAAAATCACTTCACAATTAAAAATACTTGTGCTGGGAATAAAGGCATAGTTTGTCAATTATTTTCTTTTAGTAATTTAAAGATAGGTATGGTCTGCATTTAGTTTTTCTTTTTTTTTTTTTTTTTAATAATGTGTTTTCCCTTTGAACAAATACACTTTCTGAATATATATATATATATATATATATATATATATATATATTTATATTTATATTTATATTTATATTTATATTTATATATTATACAATATAAATGACGGGTCTACGTAGTTTTTTTCAGTAAGTATCTTGCTGAGAGTTCAACTGTATATCAAAGTTATAGCTTGATGGCTCAATTGCTTTCAATGGTTTAAGAGACTTGGCAATTTTCATTTTAATTATTGTGTCTTTTGCAATTTCTCTCCTTTCTTCTTGGATTCCAATATAATGTATGTTACATCTCTTTCTCACTGTTCTTAAGTGTTTTACTCTTTTTGCTCTTGTTTTTCAGCCTATATATTTTCTATTGACCTACTTTCCGTGATCATTATTCCTCTCTTCTACTAGATCCCTTCCTACTTGAAAAGTCCTGAATTTTTGTCTCCTTGGTACCAGGAGTCTGCTGCTGATCACAATGTTTTCAGTGGTTTCTTAGCTTCTTAGGCTTTCGTCTTGCATGGATGAAGATTTTGGTAAATGCCCCTGGAGAGTTAACCTTCTTCCCTCCTTTCTCTTCAAAACACTGGCCTCTTAATTCCCAGAAGTTTTTATTGCTCAGCATGAACTCTCTTCCCTGGGAGTGTTTTTTAATGTATCCTGCCCTTTAAACTTTTGATAACTTCGTTGGCAGACACAATTGTTTTCTCAGTTTCAAGGGGGAGCATTGTGGTTTGTATATTTTACCAAAAAAAAAGTAAAAAAAAAAAGTACAGATTTAAATCAGTAGTCAAGAAATTTAACATAAGACTTTTTACATAATTAGTAGTGAATTTTATTTAAGGATTCTCCCACAGTGAATGCAATCTCAATCAGATTTATTTTATCTTTTAACATCTGTGAACACAGAACATTCATCATCTTTCCATTTCAGTGTAATAAATATTAATTTACTTCCTTCACACACTTGGACTCTTAAATACAAAAGTAGCTATGCACTGTATGTTGGGGAGCTCCATAAAATAAATTACGTATTATTTGCCAAAATATAGAAGAACAATAAAAATGTAAAAAAAAATATTATAAATTATTGAGTAGAAGGATCTTGGAGGAGGTCACAGGTCTGATGGGCCTTGAAAGATAACAAATATTTCCATAGTAGTTCAAAATTTTAATACCAATCATTAGAGTTTACCTTCAATACTGGTGTAAAAATATGGGAATCATTTTATTAAGTGTTCAAACATTTAAAAATGTATTTAGAGATATGTTAATAGTAGATCATTTCAAAATTCAAAGTATTTTCTGTTTAGGCCATTTTTTTGTCATTTCACAATTTCAGCTAAAATATTACAAAACTTCTTCTCCATTTATCTTTCAATGATAATGCCTTCTGGTCCATTTCCTGGTTGAACAAAATATCAATTCCAAAGACTATAAAACGATATGGGAAACAGAATTTTATGTCAGTTTCAAGGGGAACATTATCTTTCCCACTACAGTGGAAAGTTTATTTTGTATTAAATGGAGTCATGTAGAGGAACAATCTTACAATCCAAGGACAGATTTGCCGTATGTTTTTCACCTATCTGAACATTGCTAGATTGTTTGCTGTGCCCCTGTTGAAATCATTCTGTGCTGTTTTACATGGATGCAGTACCTTGCAGTGACAGAAAAATGCAATCACCTTAATAATGAAATCCCTTAAGAGTATTTCAATCAAGTAGGTTAGCAAAAGAATCAATATTCTTATACACCTATTGTTCCAAAATTACATGATGAGGCAGCAAAATAAAGCCTCTTGATTTGACTATGTCTTTTCCCCTAATCATTGTAACTTCACCTCTGTCAATGCGTAGTCTGAGGGTCCTTGCTTAAGGTCATCAAGGGACTGTGATAATGTCATTTCTGTTGAAAGTTTCATATTTTAAGGAATCACCTCCAATCTTCATTTTAAGCAATAACAATGTACAAGTCTTAACAAAAGAACCAAATAAGGAATCATTACTGATTTATAATGTAATCTTTATAAGTGAATCTAACAAAACAGAGACCTACTTGATTATAATAAATGGGTAAAGAAATCACTGGTAGTCTGATAGTTCAAGTAAATTAGCAATTATGAATAAACAGGGTATTCAGAATTAAGGAAAAAACAACAACAAAACAAAACAAAACTCAGGAGACTGTTAGCTAAATTGTATTGATTTTCACAGTTATATTTAAGTTCTTACTGTACATGCTTTTTGTATATTATAATCTAACTTTAAAAACTCAGTTTGCCTTCACCTTTGTATTCACATAATGATTCCATAATTATTGAAGGTTATGAATATCTTTCAATTTTCTACGCTGGAATTGGCTCCATGGCACAGATCTGTGACTTTGAAAAGGAAAGTCAGTCATCTTTGGTCCTCATGCATGTTTTTGGGATCACTGCCCTTAAACAAATTCACATACACGTGTGTTTCTATGTACTGACAGTCACTTATGGTGTAACACTTATTATTTTCTATATTCTCCAAGATTATTTGTAACTATTCTCCAAGGAGAAGTCATTTAATAAACATAGGTAGTTTTTATCCAGAGATTGAAATGAACTCTATATTCTTGTCTTTTTTTATCACAGAATCTCTTTATAATTCATTATTTCCTGTTTTAATTTATAGATCTTTTGAAATTGACACACTCATTCAGGCATGTACAACTGTACATAGGACTATACCTGAGGACTATACTTAATAAGTACATATTTCAAAGGACTATTAATCACCAGATATGAAAGCTTTGACACTGTCAAGGTCACTTTGTGGAAATAATAAAAGGAACAGTGGAAAACAAATAAGATTTCTTAATGACTTTTAACTGCTCCAAGTCATGATGAAACTAGTAACAAGTAATGTGACAAAACTGAACTAATTTTTAAAATGATAATAAAATAACAAAGTATTTCACAGGCAGCAAAGTTTTATTACCCCAAGTACTTAGGATCCAACTAAAGATATTTGGCCACTGCTCTGCTCTAGGGAAGTTTTATCATAACAATAAAATTCCCATAAAATAGTATAATTGCAGACAAAGTGTCACTTCGCTGTCTAGTTGGTGCCAAATTCTTGATGATTTTAAAAATAAGAACCAGATTGAAATGAGAAACTCCTCTGGGGTTTTCAGTTTTCACATTTTTTTCTATGAGAATAGCACACATCCCAAATGTTAGTATGAAATATTTAATCTAAATCAAAATGCAACAATTACAAACTAAAATGCATTAATTTTCTGGGCATTGGATTTGTTGATCTTGAAAAACACTAAAAATATTTATATAGAAGAAATATTTATATAGGTTTACTTCAACTGTAAGAACCAAACTGGGAAGAAAAATCTATGAAGAGTTTTCCCAAGTTTTTCTTTTACAAATAGACTAAAGGATTTTGCTGTTTGCCTTTAGACCATGTGATTAACATAGTTTTAAAAACAAGACAAAGAGATTGAATGACAATTTAAATGTTCTGTTTTACCATGGAACCATGTTGTATTTCACACCAGATTTTTTTTTTTTTTTTTTTTTTTAATCTGCTTGGTTTGTTTTACCTGGAATATTCAGAATTAAATGATTACTCAGTAATATTCTCCATTAAATAACGGCTGTAAAATTTAGGATTAAAAAAATAAACATAACAGGTTGAGGTGTATTTATTTATTTATTTTTCGGAAAAACATCTATATGCTTTTCAGAAATATATAGTAGTTTCTCTCTCTTCTGTACTTTTATTTTACAAGGTGAACAGAAAAGCCAGCAATATAAGCTGGGTTTTGTCAAGTATTTTTTTACTTAAAAGCCAAGAGAGGCGCTGAGTGGTAATAAATCTAAACTTCTCAGTGTTGGGTTCAAGACTCCTTTCAGATCTCTTTAGAAAAGGATGAAGAGTAAGTAGTCAACCATGCAAGACTGGAATTAAAGACAATAGACAAGCACTGGGATCATGGGCAATTTAATTCAGCATTTGAATCTGTTTTGTTCAAGTACAGAATTGAAATAATCCTATTTGTTAGCATGCTATCAGCTACAAGTTATAGAAAAGCCAACTGACAAAAGCTTTAACAATAAGGAACTTTATTAACTCACAAAAGGGGGAGTTTTGGAATACCTCAGACTCTTGGCCTGAGCCAATCTGCATTCTGGCCCTGTTTCTCCCCTATTGTCCTGGCTACACGTTCTCCATATGCTGGCAGTGTCCACTCAGGCTGGCCTCTCTAAGGGACAGAGGTTGCCAGCCAGAAACCTCCATGACCAAATGTTCCCTTAGTCACAGCCAGCAGGAAAGAAATGATCTGTATTCCTGTGGCTATACTCTTTTAAGACAGAGAAAGAGTACTTCAGGAAATCTCTAGCAAAACTGTTGTTGGACATTATTGACTAGAATTGGGTTACATGACCATTCCAGAACCAGTTACAGGAAGGGAATAGAACACCATTATATTAATTCTACCGATCTCTTTGTGAGTTCTAAATGGATGTTATAGAGTAATTATCAAATGTGTGTGTGTATATACAGGTGCACACACACACACACACACACACATATATACACACATTTGTATGTGTGTATATATACATATATGTGTTCATATATATATGTGTGTATATGTGTGTGTGTGTATATATGTATATGTATGTATGCATATATATATAGATATAGATATATATATACACACACACACATATATATGATAGGTCAAATGAAATAGCGTTTATAATTTGGTAAGTTTAATGCACGCCCTAAAATAGGAGTTCACCATAGTCAGTGTTGCTAAGCATGAAAAAAGTAATGATCATGGCGTCCAGTGAATATTCACTGAATTATATTTTCTACTTAATCTCTGGGTTGTTATTTTGAAACCTGTACTCTCTTTTCATATTCATTTTGATGCCAATATGTTAGAACAATCTAATTGCGATATCTGTAACTTTGCCAAAGGCAGAATTCATTGTATTATTAAAGCAGATTATTCTTTGCTTCTCATAATTATATTTAGGACATATTAAGTTTGTGAACTTTAGTGAAAAGGGTCACCGTCCCCATTAAGAGGAATCTGTTCTTCATTCTAAGGTATCATGACTTTTAAGAGCATTAGTTACCACCCTAAGCTTAATTGACTCTCATCTACATTATGCTTTTGCTTCTCAGTAAATTTATTCTTTTCCTTCCATTCCCACCCAAACTTCAGCAGCCTCTCATTGGACCATTCGTTTCTAAGTGCTCATCGAGCACCCTCTCTAAGTCCTTGTTTAGATAATATGTACCATGACCTTTTCTTAGTTCATTAATTGCTTTGTAATTGAACCCATTGGAAATTTATGATAGATGTTTATACAAAGAAATTCGATCGCTTTAATAAATCCTGAGAAACAGGTTACATTAGTTTCCTAGAACTGCTGCATAAAATACCAAAAAATGGGTGGCTTAAACAACAGAAATGTATTGTCTGACTTTTCTGGAGGCTTTATGTCTGAAATGAAGATTTACACAGGATCGGTTCCTTCTGAGGGCTTTGAGGGAAAATCAATTCCGTGACTTTATCCTAGCTTCTGGTAGCTTCAGGCATTCCCTGGCTCATAGATGATGTTTTCCCTGTGTCTGCACGTCGTCTTCCCTCTGTATGTTTCTCTCGTTGTGTCCAAATTTTCTTTTTTTTAATTTTTTTTTTTTATAAAGGCACTAATCATATTCTGTTAGAACCAACCCTAGTGGCCTCATTTTAACTGAATTAACTGTAAAAACTATTTCGAAATAATATGACATCATGAGATACTGGGAGCTAGATTTCAATACTATCTTTCAACTCTAGATTTAAACTGTAATTAAAAACAAATATTTTGAAATTTATTTTTAATTAGAGTTGACATACAATATTATATTAGTTTCAGGTACACAATATGGTTAGATATTTGTATACCATAGGAGGTGATCACCTCAATACGTCTAGTACTCATCTGACACCATACGTAGTTATTACAGTGTTATTAACTATATTCCCTATGCTGAACTTTACATCCCTGTGACTATTTTCATAACTGGTGATCTGTACTTCTTAATCCCTTTCACCTCTTTTTACCCATCCCCCCAAATCTGCTCCCATCAAGTGATTATCAGTTTGTTCTCTGTATCTATATGGAGTGTTTTTTGTTTGTTTCTGTGTTTGTTTTTTAGAACAGGCCTAGGTGCACAGAAAAATGAAGCAGAAGGTACAGAGATTTCCCATACACCCCTGTCCTCATGTGCTCATAGCTACTGCCACTATCAATATCCCCACCAGGCTGGTACATTTGTTACAATTGGTGAACCAGTATTGACACTCCATTATTACCCAAAATCTGTAGTTTATATTATGGATCGGCCTTTGGTGGTGTATACTCTATGGGTTTGGACATTCACAGTTACATGCTTCCAGCATTACATTATACTATCACTGTTCTAGAGTATTTTCACTGCCCTAATAATCTTCCATGTTCTGCCTATTTGTCCGTCCATACCCTGAAATATATATTTCTGAGAAATACAATTCATCTTATAATAAGGGACACATATTTAAGTCAAAGGACCAAAAAAAGTGAACTACTGAAATAGTCCCACAGAATATTATATCACAGCATAGGTTTATGCAAAAATAGGTAGCAACATAAATAGATAGCCCTAAAATTGAGAAAAATAGTATTAGAAACTACTGCATGTATTTCTCTTCTTAAAATTAAACTCGGTCCTTGAGAAATCACCTCCCAAAATATTTTAATACCTGACTAAAATAATGTAGTTTCATATAAATTATAAAGTATTATTTAGTGATTTGAAAACAGGAAATGAAGCATATCTTTATAATGAGGATTTACATTGCCAGTTTGTTTGGTTTGTTTGTTTGTTTCTTTGTTTTGTTTTGTTTTTTAACACATGAATAGCAGAAAAGTATTTTCCAAAGTGTTGTAATCTGTGTGTGTATGTGTGTACATGCAGTTAACATGAATGGCAGGTGTTCCTTGGTCTTCACAAAACATTGTGTGCAAAATGGTCCACCAGTTGATTAAATTCAATAATATGTTTCCTAAAGTGCTTTTTAAATCATGTTACAATAACTAGAGTAAGTAAAGTCAAAATGACAAGAGTTGAGATATATCTTTGTAAACAAAAAACACATCCAAAAGTAAATCTTGAATAGTGTTAAATGGCTTTAAAACCACTGACGTTATTTCAAAGTAAGAAACATATGGTGATGGAAGGAGAACTAAGTCTGGGTGGTGAAGACACAATGTGATATATAGATGCTGTATTACAGAACTGTACACCTGAAACCTATGTAACTTCACTAACAATTGTCACCCCAATAAATTTTAAGTAAAAAAAAGAAACATAGCAAAACTATATGTCACCAGGTGCAGGTTAATATACAAATCACTAATCTATGCTTATAAATGAAATAGAATATGTTGAATCTGTCACTTATTTCATCATTTAATAAATAAATATTTACTGACCTCCTATTTTGCAGTAGACAGAGTGCATGATACCAGTAATTAAATATGAAATTCCTCTTAAGAAGTTCAGATTCTGTCATGAGGGAATAACACACACATATATTTTAAATACAGTGGATCAGTGAAATATTAAGGAAGTTAGCATGGTGGATTCTTAGCAAAGAGAGGAGGAAATCAGATTTACCTGAAGTGATTCTGCAAAGATTTTAGAACTTTGGATATTAAGTATGAATGGTAATGCTGTTCTTACTTTGCCTATCTATCATTTACATAGAAATAGTAACAATTTTCTCTTCTTTCCTTTGATTCCTCTTTTACCTTTTCCTAATTTTCCCTTTCCTTCTCATTTTCTTTCCTTTTTATAAAATCTCAAACACAGAAGTTTACAGCTCCCATTTCAGAAGGAAAAATAAGTAACTAATATACTGATGATTTTAGTCCAGAATGTGTCTATGATCATTTTAAGAAATTGTAGTTACTGCTTTCAAAAATCTTCACACTTTATTGATAACCTGATTATGGTGGGATCACTGCCCTCTTGCTGCCTTGAGCAAACCCTTTAAAACGTGCAACTCTGACTTGGGTGGTGAGCACACAATGTGATATATAGATGATGTATTACAGAATTGTACACCTGAAATCTGTGTAGTTTTACAAACTATGGTCACCACAATAATTTTAATTAAAAAAACAAAAAAAGATGCAACTCTGTCAACTATACTGGTATAACCTTCAGAGCCAGTACTCTGTTCCTATGAGTTATCTTAAGGAAATTTTGCACACTACTAAATTATTTCACAGTTAATCACAGGATGCTGTGATTGTTCAGGAAAAAAAAAATTTAGTGCACTTTCAACTTTGCTGTTTCAAGGAAGTTCAAAACAATAAAGAACACATATAATATGTGGCCTAATGGGCAAATATTAGTAATTATCTATATAATGACATGGAATAAATGCCATGATATAGAAGAGGGTTTGAAGGCTGTGTATGATTTTCTAGCAAGCATGTTTGTGTATGTGCATGTGTATATACCGTGTTTTCCCGAAAATAAGACCTAGCCGCACCATCAGCTCTAATGTGTCTTTTGGAGCAAAAATTAATATAAGACCTGGTCTTATTTTACTATAAGACTGGTTCTTATTTAATATACTATACTATACTATACTACCTCTTATATAAGACCAGTCTTATATTAATTTTGCTCCAAAAGACGCATTAGAACTGATGGTCTGGCTATGTCTTATTTTCTGGGAAACATGGTATATTTCCATTTGCTAGAGATATGCACACACATGCACACAAAAATACATGTGCTATTAACTGCTTGTTGGACAAAATTACAGAAGGTCACGCAAACATTTTCAGACTGTTGGTTTCTTCTCCAACTGATCAACTCTTTTCTCATGAAAAGCCCTTCATATGTGGACATGTCGACTACTCGGTAGGCAACATTGCAGCACTATCACTCTACTAAAATGTAATAACGTGAGTCAATCTAGTTGCTCTCTTCCTGACTTTCTTCCATCACCACCTGCTCCTTTACTTTCCTCAGGGAAGCTCAAGCTCACTGAGGAGGAATGGCTACGTGATTAGGTCAATCTTTGCAGTCCTTCAAAAGTTTGACAAAATCAAAGAAGTAGAAAATTTAAAATGTTGTACCCTTAATAAAAAGATATTCACAAACATAAAATACTACATATTCTTCTGCACAGCCCAACTTTTAATGACCAAGAGTAAAATTTCGATCTAACGAACCTATGTTTTAGACTATTGAAGCAGTTTACTTTCCATAAAAAAAAAAAAAAAAAAAAAAAAAAAAAAAAAAAATGAGTCAGTGAAGAGCACTGGGGAAGATTTTTTTTCCTTTTTTTGGGGGGTGGGGAGGAGTGGATAAAATATCCAAATATATGCAGGGTATTAATTAAAAATAACTAAAAAACTATGAGTATGGTGATAAAATTGAACATTACTGGTTAACTGATACAATTCAAATACATTTCCATTTTATAAGAGCTTTTGTAAACAAAATTTTCTGTTTTGGTGCGTTGAAAAGGCTTCCATATTCTTAATTTTTTTCTTCCAACGTTTGAAAAATAACTCATCTTCCCACCAACAAACAGTCACATAAACCAAATTTGGAAGAAAAGGTTTATTATTTTTCAAAATACCCTCTTTCATGTTTGGAGTTGTGTCTTTGTTATTTCACAGCCTGTAAATCAGAATCGTTGAGGGACTACTGCCATGCCAGCCCAGGGAAGTGATGCAGGCTGACCTGAAGTTCATGGAGGGATATATTCTCCTAAACTCTGCATTGGCAGTTTGCTGTGTCATCAATCTTGTTCGGCTGAAAAGCATGACAATTTGTCAGGACAACACTACATAAAGGATAGCAAAAGGTTATTATTAGGTTATGAAGTTTTTCTGACAAGTACAACATGCCAAGGTTTATGGAAGTGTAAAACAAACCTTAAAATCAAGTACCACTTTGTAAGGGAGAGTTCTACCTCTGTTTTATAGAGACAATTTGAAGTCTGAGTTTATACAATCCAATTTTTAGGGATTCAACCAAAGCAGTTGCCTACACAATCTCTTTTATAAGCTCATCTAATATTATTTTAATGGAATAGGGGTTGCAAGGGAGAGTTGATGTCAACCTCCGTGTCAAGGGCGCAGGAATGCGATTCCATTATTTTTAGTAGTAAAGACCTAGCGTAATTCAAACCAGTTGACAGATGATGTATTTGGTATTTTTGTGAACTAAATGATTCATGAAGATATATAACCCATTTTTGATTGATGATAGGAAAAATGTTGAAAGACTATTAATCCATGCATTGTGTTATTTTCAATGATCTACTTATATAGTCCAGAAAATAAAAATACCAATTATCACAAAATGAATTGATATTGAAAAGTCGATAAACCCTTAGTAACTTCACTCCACACTTTTGATATGTGAATATTTAAAAATATTATCTTAAAACATATACCTCTTTCAAAAGTTTTATAGAAGATAGAACCGTAAACTTGAGAGAGTAATACAAACATACTGGGTAATCAAATACTCATCCATGGGGGTGAGGAAGCCTGGAACTACACACAATGTTCATATGAATTTTCGATAATTAATTACAGTACTTAGTTATTGTGCTTGGTTTCACAATTTAGTCCTGTTCCTTCCTTTTGGTATCTATTAAAAACATTATTTTATTGCCTATGAATGTATTTTATTTTAATCACACATTATATAAAATAATGTTTTTAATAAAATAAATAGTAAAATTGTCCATTGTGATCTCAACCGAATTGTCATCAATGTAGGGGAAGATTACATTAGAAAGATCATACACTTTGGATACAGAAGCAGAACAGAGTTCTGTTTTGACTGTCCCACCTTGAATGTTATACAGAATGCTTAGTCTTCTACTTATGTGAAAATTAAAAGAGTGAAAGTTGCATTTCAAGGTTCTTTTCATTAATTGCCATTATTATTACTTAATTGCCATTATTGTTATTTAAGTGAATACTTAAAAAAAGAAAAATCTTGATAAGTTTTCAGCCAGTTCATAATTTTCTGTGCTGACCTAAAATGCGTCGGTCCTATCTCATGCCCAGACTGTCATCAGAGACTTGTAGTACCCTGCAGGGTTTAATGTCATGTCCATTCAATGAGGTCCAAGGGCCCAAGGACTTAATGGGACATTGGTCATATGTGACCTTTGTTAGCTTGGCCCACAAAATTTTAGTCATGATCAAGACCTGCCGACAGAAGTGAAAAGTCAGTGGTATGTGCACTCTGCAGGCTGTCGTGGTGATTTACTTCTTCAGCCTATTTCCCCCTCTTCCCTCCTTGGGTTTACCCTGTTCTTCCCCCCTGGGATTTCCCATCCCATGGGATACAAATCTGTATAGGTTCAGGATGCTCTATGGAAACAAGAAAATATTACTTCATTGATAATGGAAATAGTTACAGAAAATGATATAGGTATTTTCTCCTTTTTCCCTAAAAGTAAGTTATTACTACAGTTACTGTGTATAAAAATAATACATTTTCTAAGAAACTTACATATATAACAAATATGGCTCTGCTATTTCAATGTTGAAGTGACCATAGGCTTCCCAGTATTCCACTGTAGAAGTTATACATAAAAATAAGGAATTAATAACCTTATAGATGCAAAAATGTTGCATTAAAATCCATTAAAACATTCTCATGTGGTAGGGTGTATTGCCTATTCTAATTGCAGGGTCATTCGTATCCCTACCTAATTTTGAAAGCACAAATATAATCATTTATTATCCAAAGATAAATAAAAGCGTGCATATTTATTGGTTCTTATTCTGCAGATCTCTCCTGTCAGTTAAAGTTTATTTTATATGCAAATGTGTTATTTTGTATCTGTTAATTTGGAATGTTACTTCATTATTGACTTACTTATTTCAAGGAGTATTTAGACGTTTTATTTAGCTATTTTGTCCCAGAAGCCCAAAGCAATTATTCACGAATCTATACACAAGACATTATTTTCAAGAAGTAGTCATTAGTGGGTCAACAATCATTTTAAAATCTATACTGTGTCTAAGTATGCGATCTTCAGCTATTAAAAAATAAAGCTACTCAAAAATAAATACAAGGCAGAACACTTGATAATTCTGCACATGTAATAAGTCATTGCAGTGGAAGAGGCATGCAAATGTGTGACGCATATTTCCAGCTGTGTGTTTGTCTGTGTGTGTGTGTGTGTGTGTGTGTGTACATGAAAAATTGCCATCATTAGTATTATATTTAAGTCAATACTTGAAAAAAAATCCTGATAAGCTTGCAGCCAGTTATTAGAATCTGACTATTCTAATACAATTTGCTCAATCCGAAAAAAGGCAGTATGTATCATCGTCTGTGGCAGAATTTGTTTCAGAGCATTTCTGATTTCTTAAAGGCGAATTAAGTCCAACATCAGTGGTCATTCAGGAAAACAGATTCTCAAAATAATGACCCAACTAAGGCAAATAAATTGGTTTTACATGAGTTGATACTTTTGAAATCTAAATGATAGGATTACCAAGGCACCCACTGATTCTTGAAACAAATACAGTTTCAGTAGATATATTGCTGCACCTGAAAGTAATGAGAAAAGCAAGTTGTATAATTCTATTATTTCTTTCTCAGCATCATTTTCCTCTCATTCTTTCATTGTATCCTTATTTTTCTGTTTGCAACAAATGTTGTGTATTAGGAACATGTTTACTCTGATATGAGTATTTCTGTGGCAAATAGAGGTAGGTATTTTATGCTAGGATATATAGGCTTTTCTCCCCTATCCTGGGCATTTCTCAATCTTATATTTACTCAAGGGAAATTATATAAATACCTTATTACTAATATTAAGCACAATCCCACTGGCTCAGCACAATAAGCAAATTCCCTTTATTAAAAAAAATTCAAAAATTTGCTTCAGAATGCAGTGAAAGTTTGCATTGGGAATACCTTGAATTGTCCTCAAGGGGAAATACATGTAAAATAAAATTTATATGATGAATTTTATTGGTATACAGGTTTGGGTAGGGTATAGCATCTTCAGTCCATTAGAAAAATAAGGGAAAAGAAATGAAAGAGAGATAAAAATATTTTCAGAGAAGTGAATGTGAAATATTAGGTGAAGTCAAAAAATATGTTTTGCAATTAGCATAAAATTTTTAAATAGTATCTTCACCAAAGAATATTTTTCTCAGATTTCACATGACTGTGAGTGTAAATTTGATGCTATGATGGATTTAAGGAAAGTCACAACTGACTTTTTTTTCAAAAGGGAGGGCATATCAAAATTGTCCACCACAAATGCGAATACATTGCAATGGAATTATGTATATTTGGCTGTGTCAGAACCCAACGCAGAAGAACTATAAAGGTTATGAATTTGTGAATATTGACATTTGGATATGCTCCTGTCTAAAAATGATTAATTCAGATAATAATTTCACTAGTTCTTAATTGTTAGAGTATTCTGAAGTTGATAACTAAGGATTTTAAACTCTTTGGATGTACACTGTCCCTAATAGTCTCAATAATGAGAAAAACATTGAAAAAAATATGCTTAAGAGCTAATAACTCAATTGTCATAATCATATTAATAAAAATATAAACATCTTTTCTTAATCCATCAACTGGAAAACAAGCACTTAGATGATCTCTAATGCTCTTTCAGGCGTAAAAGTCTAAATAAATATGAAAATATTTTAAATCCATTCTGCCAATATTTCATGGAAATATGTAATTCAGTCAGATACAAAATATTAATTTTTAATAATCATAGATTAAATTGCCAAAATTTCCATTTACTATAAGAAATGCTAATGTTTAAAGGATATGGTGAATTCTCTGGAGTTACAGATCTTTTCTAAACAATTGTGAACTCTTAACACAGCACATGGATTCGACCTTTAGGGCAGAATTTGTGGGAGATATTTCCTTTTGGTTAAACATCATTAATTTGTATTAAAGCACCAACTCTCTGTTCTCATACCATTCTCTCTCCTTTTCTGGGCATTTCTGAGTGCTCTGTGAATTCCATTTTAGTTTTCACTACAACTGGTGCCCAGGATCAAGGAGTGTTTCAAAGATGTGAATGTTTCCTCTTTCAGTCTGTTAAAAATGTCATGCAGTTGCCATCCACATAATTGAATGTATTAAGCAATTTTAATCTCAAATGCACTGTGGAGTGGGATAATCCTCTTTGAATTGGAAGGAACACATACACACGCACACGCACACACACACGCACACGCACACATGAGAAATTCGTGGAGCCCATCATTTAACATGACGAGGTTTCCTTTTCTTCCAAGTAGCTCCTTGGTATCAGTGTCGCAATGCAGTTTTCAGTTATTGTATAGTTTTCCTGGAGGACCTTCTTGTGGCGTCATCGTTCCCCCTATTCGTATTAAGATTTATGATGCACCATAGTACTTGAGTTGTGAGAGAAACAACTGTTGTGAGAATTGTGAGAATTTTGGAACCTGGGAAGTTTAGTTTCCCAAGTTAGGTATCATGCATTAGTTTTGTTAAAAATATCAATTTAGTAAGGAAATATATTAGCATTAGCCTGAAATTTATTTTCTCAGGCCTCTCTCCACTAAGGTGTAGGCCTCCAAGTTGGCTGTTGACTTCTCTTATAATAGGGAGAAAGATACCTAAATTCCAAGGGAGGGTGAAAGGCAGACCTGAGACACTTAGAAGTATGTTGCATAAAACAGGAAGTAATGCTTTAAAATGTTACTGGGTCTGAGAGAAAAAGATTTCAAAGAAACGTATGGCAAGTATGTACAATTTACAAACTCGGTTTACAACACTCAGATTTTTCCAAATAATTTGCTGGAATAACAGGCATATTTTATTCTTTCGCAGTTGATGTATTGTTTAATAGTGATCAGGTGCTCAGATTTCTAATTTAGTATCAAGAATATTAAGAAAGGGTAATACATTTTATGTGTTGTAGACCATGTATTTGTTAATAATTAAAGGAAACTAGTAACTCAATTATATAGCTGTTGCCTTAGATTGAAAGATTTCCAGGTTCTAAATAAATAAGTGAGGTCGTTTGTTTCATTTCCCAGTGCTGTATGAACATGCCCTAAATGATAGACTGATTTAAAACTTTGCCTGGGAGGGTGCAGATACAATCACTTTGGGGAGTTATATCAAAACTGTAAGAAGTGAGTAATAGATTTTGTCTCAGTACACTTTATTTAACTTAAGTCATTTTAATATTTATCTTGCTAATTGGAGGGGGGAGGGCGATTATAGTGTTTTCACCGTTCTGCAGAAGGATACAACAAAACATTTCTTGGGAATTAAATCTTTACCTAAATCTTAACAGGATTTTAAATATTATTTCAGTAGCAACTGAGAAGAAAAGATAATACTACGTACGAAGTTTAAAGATATTTTCCAGAGATGAAATTCCGATTTGTCTATAGTTCCTCATTTTTTCTTAAAGGGCACATTTCATCTGATATATTCGAATACTGAGATGACTAATTTGTACTTTAATTTCAAATATCCCTTTCATTTTGAATAAGTTTACATAGCTTCAAGAAGTTATTATACATTTATTCTCTAGACAAACCAGGACAAATGGGTCCATTACATTTATTCACCTAAGATTCTAGGAAAATGGTGAAAGGATCTCTTTAATAGCCTTGAATGATCTGGTGCTGGTGAGTAGTGTTTTTATTATAAATTAATATTAACTACTAGACCAGGAATTGATTAAATAATGATTTTCTGTTGAGTTATAAGTGTTATATGTTTTTATGTGCTGTTACTCTATCTCTTTTAAGCTATCAAGTTACAGAATTTTATTTTTGTAATTTGTTTTTAAGTATAGCTGACATACAATATAATATTACTTTCAGGTATACAACATAGTGATTCAACATTTATGTACCCTACAACTTGATCTCCACATTAAGTCTGGTAACCATCTGTCAACACATAGTAATTACAATATTACCGTCTCTATTCCCTGCGCTGCACATTACATCCCTGTGACTTATTTTATAATTGGAAGTTTGTACTTCTTAATCCCCTTCCCCTTTTCCACCTGACCCCTGCCCCTTCCCTCTGGTAGTCATCAGTTTGTTCAGAAGCATTTGTGGGGTAAATGAGTATTGGTAAGAGCTTTTGAGACCAGATTAATCAGAGTGACGAAGTTGTTTTAGTGAACTTGGTTTTATTTCTTCATTATCATGCTTTAGCGCTAAGCTATCAATCATATCTATGAACTACTAATTCTAATGAGTTATTAGACTGACAAAAACAATCAATTTGTGGCTTACATATTTTAATTATTTTAATGATGTGCTCAATCAAAAATTTGCTGATTTGGAAGATAATTGTGTAATCAAAAACTTGGTCAGCACAGCAAAAGTGATTTTCCCAACACACTCTTTAATAATACATATTTGAAATATTTTAGTATACTTTATTACACTTGTTCTATTTTTATTTATAATACTATTATAAAGATTTGATATTAGAAAATAGAATAGCTAATAACCAATAACCACTATCACTTCTCAGCAAGAAGAGGTATTTTTCCAGATGTCCTTTAGACCTCTCTTTTGGAAAAAGAAGTATAAAGTCAAACACTACTTCTCCTGTCTTTCTTTGTCTGGTTTTCCCTGCCTTTCTCCCCAGATGTCACTATTATCCTGAAGTGCTAGTTCTTATTGCTGGGCATGTTTTTGTATCTTTACCACACACATAGTAGCCAACAATATAATATTGGTTTTGATGTTTGATTCTTGGTCTTTGCCTTTTTCCATGGTCTTCAGTACCTTTGAACTTGAAAAATCTGTACTCTGTTGTATGTGACCCATAAGGCAGGTCTAAAACTTTCTAGAAAGTTTGTTGCAAAGAATGATGCATTAAAAAAGCAACATTGATTTAAGACATAAAGCATCCCTTTAGAGGAAGATAGCAAAGTAAGAAGCACTGGGAATCCATCTCCCACCTGCACAACTATACTGGCAGAATCTTTCTCATATAACTGTGTTGGGATTCTTGATTCTATTGGAAGACTTGCACCTTCCAAAGGGAGGCTTGAACTGTGAATTTCAATTAACTTAGCTCAGTTTCAGCTCTTATCACATTAGCACCTACCCATCCCCCATCAGAAGTACATGGTAAACAGTTATACACATGTTTCTGCAGCAGCTTTCACAGAGCTTGTGTGAGTCAGGGTGGGCCTCCCAAATATTTGCAATGAGTATTCTGATAACTACTGCTGTTTTAGATCTTAAAGGGTGCAGACAAAGCTGCAGGCAAACATTATAATTATAACTCCTCCCCTTGTTACATGCCCTACCCCACTCTGTGTGAAGTGACTTCCAGGGCATTTAAAGAACCAACACTCATATTTCCCCTTCTTCATTTTTTCTCCTTTTCCCTTTTGGAAGCCAAAAATGAAAACAGTAAACATTAAGAAGCTAAGCATTAAAATAACTCTATGCATGGGGGACATTAGGAAGTCACCAACATGCACAAAGAAAGATGTAGTCTCAAAGAAGACCGGAAAAGACCCAGGGTTACATTTCAGGCTGCTCCTATCAGACAGACAGCCTACAACAATCAAAAGTAAATCAATAAAATAAAGAAAAACAATTAAAAAATGAAAAACAGCAAACCCTAGGGAAGGGGGGAGAATCTGATTTCCAGAGTCCTCATACTATTAAAGTGTCCAGTTTTTAACATCAACAACAAAACACAAGGTATACAAAGAAACAGGGAAATATGGTGGCGGGGGGGGGGGGGGGGCGGGTAAAGTAACAAAAACTGTCCCTGAAAACGACCTGAGGGTGGATCTACTGGACAAAATCTTTGTAAAAATCATTTTTAAGATGCTCAAAGCACTAAAGAAATATGTGCATAAAATTAGGAAAAATAGTATATGACCAAAATGGAAATAGAATAAAGGCATAGAAAAGCTTAAAAAGCTACCAAAATGAAATTCTGGAACTGAACAGTACAATAACTGAATGGAAAAACTCAATAACAGGATTCAAAGGCAGACTTAGACAGAAGAAACAATCACTAATTGTAAAGATAGGACCAGGAAATTTTCATGTCTGAGGAGCAGAAAGGGAAATGATTGAAGCAAAGAAAACAGAACCCAAGGAACTGCGGGACAGCACCAAATGAGCCAACACAGCGTTCTGAGAGTCACAGGAGAAGACAGGGAAAAGGGGCAGAGAATATTTAAGGAAATAATGACTGAAAATTTCCCACATTAAGAAATAAATAAAAATAGACATTCCAGAAACTCCACAGACTCCAAGTAAAATAAATGTGCAGATTCACATTAAGACACACTGCAATCAAAATTTTGAAAGATAAAGAGGGAAGTGTCAAAGAAGCAAGAGAGAAACAACTCATCGTATGAGGGAACTTCAATGAGACTACGAGCAGATTTCTCATATTTACAAGGACAATTATAAAAATGTGTATTGTTTTAACAATAGTTGATCACTTCACTTTTTGTTTTTTATATATTTAAGCTTTTTTGTTAAATATGTGTGTGTGTGTGTGTGTGTATATATATATATATATATATATATACATATATATATATATATATATATATATATATATATATATATGTCTAAAACTTGTGTTATCCTCCACAAGTATGTATTTTATTCTACATAATTTAAGACACTAATGCATGTCAAATAATTTTTTTTATGTTTTTGGTCCTACATTGTAGAAAGATATAATTTTGTAACAACTGAAAGGGTTGAGAATGGGACGTAAAGGAACAACATTTTTGTATGTTAAGAAAGTTAAGCTGGCATAAATTCAAATTAAAGTATTGCAACTTTAGGATGTTAAGTGTAATTCCAATGGTAACCATGAAGAAAATAGCTATAGCGTATACATTAAAGGAACTGGGAAAGGAATGTAAATGGTCCACTACAAACAAACAACAACAAAAACCTAAATACAAAACAAGACAGTAATTCAGAAAATGAGGAACGAAAAAACCATAAGACATATGGAAAACAAATAGCATAATAACATGTCCTTCTTTTTTTCAGTAATTATTTTAAATGTAAATGGAATGAACTCTCTTCCAGAAGACAAAGATTAGAAAAATGTATCTGTATTTTAAAAAATGATCTAATACGTGCTATTAATAAGAGACTTACTTTAGATTCAAACACACAGATAAATAAGTTGAAAGGATTGGAAATATATTCCACAATTTACAATCAAAAGGAAACAGGAGTGGCTATACTAATATCAGACAAATTAGACTTTAAATTAAAAACAAAAAAAGTTTGTAAGAGACAAGGACTTGTATATTAATAATTTCAATACATCAAGAAGGTAAAACAAAACAATTATAAACATTTACACATCTATTCACAGACCATCAAAATATATGAATCAAAAATCGACAGAATTGAAGCAAGAAATAAATAGTTCTACAATAATTGGACACTTCCATACCTCACCCTCAGTAATATATTAAAAAAACAAACAAGCAAACAACAAACAAACAAAAGATAAGAAAAGAACTAAAGGACTTGAACAGCACAGTAAAACAACTGGATGCAATAGACACAGAACACTCTACCCAACCATATTGCAGACATTCGCTGTGAGTGCACATGGGACATTTGCCAGGATAGATCATATGTTCAGCCACCAACTAAGTCTCAATAGGTTTAAAAGATAGATATGCAAAATATCTATTTAAACCACACTGAGCTAATGTTAGAAATCAGTAGCAATAAGAAAATGGAAAACCTACACGTTTGTGAAAATTAAACAACATACAACTGAGTAAAAGAAGAAAATGCAAGGAAATTTCAAAAAAAAAGAAAAAGCATTGATAAAATGAAAAAAAAACATGTCAAAACTAATAGGACACAGTGAAAGCAGTGTCTGGGGGGAATTTATAGCTATAAACACATTGAAAACAGAATTATCTCAAATCAAGAACCTAACTTTATAACTTAAGGAACTAGAAAAAGAAGAACAACCTAAACCCATAGCTAACAGTAGGCAGGGAGCGATGGATATTTGAACAGAGATATATGTGATAGAGAATAGAAAAACAATAGAATATATTGATGAAGACAAAAGTTGGACCTTTGAAAAGGTTAACAAAATTTACAAACCTTTAGTTAGATGAATCAAGAAAAAGAGAAAGACACATTACTAATATCATAAATGAAATTGGGGCTATTACCACAAATTCTACAGAAATGAGAAAAAAAAAGATTATGTAACAGAAGTATGAAAAATTGTACACCAACAAATTCAATAACCTGCATAAAGTGGACAGATCTTTAGAAACACAAAATGTACCGAGACTAAATCATGAAGAAATAGAAAATCTGAACAGACCTATGACTAGTAAGGAGATTGAGTCAGTAACCCAAATATCCCAATAATGAAAAAAGACCTAAACATTATGGTTTCAATGTTGAATTCTATATAACGTTGAAAGAAAAACTAACACCAGTTCTTATCAAACATTTTTAAAAATTGACAATTGGGAAACACTTAGCTCGTTCTTTGAGGACAGATTTACCCTGATACCAAAGCTTGACAAGGACATTACAAGGTATAGACCAGTATCACTTAAGAACAATGATGCAAAAACCCTCAACAACATTTTGCCAACCAAATTCTGCAACAGATTAAAAGGGTTATACACCATGACCAAATGGGATTTATCCCTGGAATACAAGTTATTCAATTTATAGAAATCAATCCATATAGTAGATCACATTAACAAAATGAAACACACACACACAGACACAGACTTAATTGATGCAGAGAAGCATTTGACAAAATCCAAAACCATTTCATGATAAAAATGTTTAAACTAGGAATAGAAGAAAACTATCTCAATATAATGACAGCCATGTATGAAAAGTCCACAGCAAAACTCATAATGGTGAAACACAGATTTTTTTTTTCTAAGACCAGGGACAAAGTAGTGCTCCCAAGTTTACCACTTCTATTCAACATGGTACTACAAGTTCAAGCCATGACAATCAGGCAACAAAAAGTAACAAAAGGCATCCAAATCAGAAAGGCAGACATAATATTTTTTCCTGTTTACAAATGATGAGATCTTTTAAATTGTTCTAACATTTTATTTTGAAATAATTATAGATGCACAATAGTGAAAATAGTACGGAGAGGTCCTGAGTATACATACATCATCCAGATTCCCATAATAAATCTCACACAACTATAGTAAATTATCAGAGCCAAGAAATTGGGACTGTGTGCCTTTTAAATTGGAAGAAGGATATCAAAATATCGGGATTTCTGGGAAGCTGCCATGAAGTAAATAATACAGAGTAATTAGCAGGTAACTGGCACATACCTGGTGTTCAAATCACTTATAGGATCTCCCCCTGCCCACGTTCCTCTATTTTTTTTTTCAGTGTTATTAAGGTATAATTAATAAAGAAAATCATAAGATATTTAAAGTATACAATGTGATGATTTGATACATTGTGTATCCATTGTGAGTAGATTCCCCCATCGAGTTAATTAATACATCCATCACTTTGTATATTTACCTTTATTTATTTTTGGTTAGAACACCTAATTTCTACTCTCTTTGCAAATTTCAATTATACAATACATTATCAACTATAGTCACCATGTTATACATTAGCTTTTCATAACTTTTTCATCTTATAACTGAAAGTTTATACACTTTTACCAACCTCGCCCTATTTCCCCACCATCCAGCCCTGACAACTTTTTACGCTGTTTCTATGAATTTGGCTTATTTCACTTAGCATAATGTCTTTAAAGCTCATCCACGTTGTCACAAATGACAGGAATTCCTTCATTTTTAAGGGTGAATAGTATGGCACACCAACAGCCCCTATGAAGTCCCACCCCAACACACCATGCTTTCTTTATTAATTCATCTGTCAATGGACACATAAGTTGTTTCCATACCTTGGCTATTGTGAATAATGCTACAATGAACACGGAAGTAAAGATATCTCTTTGAGATATGATTTCATTCCCTTTGGCTATATATACCCAGGAGTGGGATTGCTAGATTGTGTGATAGTTCTGTTTTTAATTTATCGAAGATCCTCCATATGGTTTTCTGTAGCAGCTGTATCAGTTTCCATTACCACCAACAGTGGACAAGAGTTCTATATATTTTCTCCACATCTGCACCAGGACTTGTTATTTTGTTTTGATTTTTTTAAATAGTAGGCAACCTAATGGATGAATGGATGGAGGTGGTATCTCCTTGTAGTTTTGTGTGTGTGTGTGTTTGTTTTTGTTGTTGTTTTTTTGGCATGTCCCTGATGATTAGTGATGTTGAACACTTTTTCGTATACCTGCATTTGTATATTTTCTTCGGTAAAATGTTGACTCAGAGTCTTTGCCATTTTTTTAATTGGGTTATTTTTTTGGAATATTATTCAACTTTAAAAAGGAAGGAAATTCTGACATACACTACAACATAGTTGAAACTTGAGGACATTAGCAAAATGTAATAAGCCAGTCATTAAAATATAAATACTGTGTGACTTCACTCACATAATTTACTTAGAATAGTCAAAAATCACAGGGGCAGAGCATATAATGGTGGTTGCAGGGAGCTGGAGAGAAGGAACTAATGGGAAGTGATGTTTCAATGGCTACAGATTTTCAGGTTTACAAGATGAAAAAAGTTCTAGAATTAGATGGTGGGGATGGTAGCATAGCATTATATGCTACAGGGGCGATATATTTAATGCCCCTGACCAGTACACTGAAAAACAGTTAGGATAGTAAATGTTATATGTACCAGTTTATTACCTCAATAAAATATGGGGCGGGGGGAAGAACTACTTTTGTCTCATGGCAGCTACTCTTGCTTACCTGATTTTAATCAATAATTTTTTTCCAAGTGAATACAAGCAACAACTTAGCTTGAAGTCTACTTTGAAAGTATATATGGAACAAGGTTTATATTTCTAATACAAAACTGTCAAACCAGATAAACAAAAGGAGAGGGACAAGGCTCCTATTTTATTTGAGTCACAGTGCAGCTCTGAATAAACCCACAGTTTATGTTCTTGATTTCAAATACTAACAAAAAGAACAAAATATATCAGAAACAACAACAACAAATTTAAAAAAATAATAACTTGCCAAAATAGTGTCTAACAACTCTAGTTCATTTCTAATGTATGTAGAACCAAACTACATAATATATTTGAATATCTACACAATAATAAAATATGGGAGTATTCATCATTAATGAGGAAGTTCCTTTAATTTATTGTTGGGTTAAAAATTAATTAGCCCTTGATCACTGGAAGACTTGCGTTTAATTAAAATCAACTAATGGCCTGAGCTATGCTACAGTACACTGCGAGTCAGAATTCATAATTAGTTTGGTACTGAAAACAAATATACAGTATTAACATATCAAAAAGTTTGTTTAAGTTAAGACTATCAGAGATTAGCTGAGTCTTACAATAAAAGCTGTAGAAAAGTATGTTTAATATATTATGCCACGTGGATAGTTTCCTTTTATTTTTGTTTTTATTGTTTTAAATGATACTTTCAAAACACACCACACAGATAAATACAGGGGGAAAAAAGACAGAAAGAAAATAAACAATTATTAAGGGAGGTCTAACATGCCTAAAAAACATCTAAATTCGGATGTTTAGTTAGATATCATTTAGTTAGATATCAGATTGCTTCTTTGGATGTTTAGCTAGATAGCACATTGCTTCTTTTTCTCTGAAGGAATTAAAAATAATGTTTCAAATGCTATTGTTATGTCACTGTAACAAGGAACACTTCTGAATATATTAGTAGACAATTACATGTAAATTTAGCCCATTTTTCTGATGGTCAATGTTAGTATAACCTGCCAAATTTAATTTGAGAGTATCAGAGTTTATCATTTTATTCATATTTGATTCTTAATATTGTCATATTTTTGTCTGTAGTAAAATTAGGAAACTTTTACTGAGCATCTCAAATATTATCTTCCTTCCTCCATTTGCCAGGTCTATTTACTTACATGTTTTTGCTATTGCTTTTAAATAAAGAAAATATGGCTAATGTAATGTTTTGGTTACTAGACATTGCTGAAAAAATAAATTTAGATCATTTATATTAAACTTACATGCCATAGGGGAGAGTTTTCTGGTATTCTATAGAGACTCAATTTCTCGAACAATCTTAATGAGAGTTTTTTCAAAATAACCTTGTCTGGGAGGATATATTTACTCTGGATTTGTCTCATCCCACCTTGATTCTGAGGCATGAGTGGTAACTCAACATTGTACAAAGTAACGGATAAGTCTAAGTGGAAAGTTCCATGTCAGTTACATTATTGAAGTAATTAGTTCTAAAGTTTAATATTTTCTCTGGTGTCTAGATCAGCAGTTGTCGAATGAGGCTGTATATCATAATCATGAGGGATACCGGGAGAGAGGGCTGGGAGGCGGGGAGAGGGCGGTGGGACAGAGGGAGATCCCCATAACCCTTATTCCAAACCTCTTCATTAGAGCCTGAGTCTTTGCATTCCTAAAATCTATGTGCTTCAGATTAAAGGTAGCCAGAGGAATTTATGCTGACTCGGGTCTCAAGTAATATAATTTATGTTTTAGTTAGACTTTTCAGAATTTATTGTTAGTTGCTGCAGTTATTGTTACTAGATCTATCCCGGCTAGATTTGTAACATTGGTTTTCCATCACTGATCATCATAATTTTTACATATGTTATAAAAATACCTAAAACTACTTTGAAAATGCAATCAATGAAAACAGCTCCATTTATTTATTTATTTATTTATTTAATTTTTATTAAATATGTTGGGGTGACACTGGTTAGTAAAATTGTATAGGTTTCAAGTGTACAATTCTATAACATAGCATCTATATATCACATTATGTGTTCACCACCCAGAGTCAGTTCTTGTTCCATCACCATGTATTTGACCCCCGTCTTCCCATTTCCACCACCCCTCTCCCCCCTTACCCTCTAGGGGCAATCACTAAACTGTTGTCTATGTCTATGACTTTTGTTTGTCCGTTTGTCTTGTTCATTTGTTGCTTTAAGTTTTATATCCCAAATGAGTGAAGTCATATGGTTCTTGACTTTCTTTTTCTAGCTTTTTTCGCTTAGTGTGATAATCTGAAATTCCATCCATGTTTCAAAAGGCACTAGTTAGTGTATTTGTATGGCCAAACAATATTCCATTGTATATATGTACTACATCTACTTTAGCCAATCATCTGTATAAATTAGAATGGCTATTATCAACAAGACAAGCAATAACAAGTGTTGTTGAGCCTGTGGAGAGAAAGGAACCCTTATAAACTGCTGGGGTGAATGTAAATTGGTGCAGCCAATACGTAAAACAGTATGAAGTTTCCTCAAAAAATTAAGAGTGTTATTACCACACAACACAGCAATCCCTATTCTGCATATGTCCCCAGAATATCTGAAAACATTTATCTGCAAACATATATGTACCCCCATTTTCATTGCAGCATTATTCACGGTGGTCAAGACATGGAAACATCTCCATTTTAAAGTACAGTGGATTCCATGTAGTTATTTGAATATATTTTGAAAAATAAGTAAATTTATGTAAAAGCACAATGAGAATTGTCTTTATGATATTAAATGCACTCATTTTTAAGTCTCAAGAAAATATAATATTGTTAAATCCCTAATATCCTTCATCATTTTCATCTAATGAAATTATAAATGTCTAAACTACTGAACAAGTTATTTTGCTTATTATAATGTATTTAGTTTAAGAAAATTACCAGAATATTACTTCTAAATTGCATAAATCATTTATAAGATTATCCTTGATTTTGCACTGAAATTTACAGACCACATCAATTGTACCTATTTAACATAGACCCTGGAATGAGAAACTTCACAGATTGTATTCCCCCAGGCAAAATGTTATTATATATGTTACTTCTTTTGTTAATGAACAAGGATATTCAAGAAAATAAAGTGTGTTGTTGTTTTTTTAAGCTCAATTTTAACTTAGTAGAAAAACAAGTGTGAAATCAACTTAAATATTAAGGAGGATAAGTTTCCCCAAATTCTGACAAAAACTTGGGCATTGTAAACTTTCAGGAAAACAGCATCATACTAGGTATAGCTAGGACAACAAACTATTTGGTTTCTTGGTAATTTTCAGAGTAGTGAAGCAAAACACAGCGATTTGGACACAATCAAAATGCAGGGGCATGTTTTCAACAGGGAAGAGCAACGAAGTTTCAAAATGAATCTGCAAAGCTAGTGTTTCAAGGCCACCAGGAAATGTTTAATTAGCAGGACCAATAAATATACAACTGTTACATGGGAAAAAAAAATTACTCCTGGTCATAAATTTAATGTGTCCCAAAACTACTTATATAAACATAATATAAAAAAAGTATTATGTTTGTAAGGGAATCTATTATGTGTTATTATACCCTACACAGGTAGAAGATTTTATAATTTACAGAGGTGTTTTCATAGGAATTATCTCAGGTGGTCCTCACAGTAGCCGATGCAGATAAGATATCTTTAACACAGATTCTGACAAAAAGTGGTGATCAGAGTGTAAACGGCTTTTGTAATGTCACATGCCTGTGAGCTTCTGGTCAGCAAAAAAATTGAGGTCTTTAGTTAAGTGCTCTTTTGCCTATAGATATCTGAAAAGTCAAATAGAACTGAAAATGAAAAAAAAAATCTCTCAAATAAATTGCATCTATAAATACACAGATAAAATCACACAGAAATTTTAAAATGTAGATTAAATTTATTTCTTAGTGACAATAAGTGAAATTGGGGTTGATGACATGGCATTTCACGTAGTAGCAAAAGCTTGGCTGCTAAAACAACAGCCATGCTTAAGCGCAAAGAAACACAAGAATCAGGTAAATAGCAGTGAGGAGCCATTTTATTTACCATTTTTTCTTGATAAAGTCAATTCATCTCTTCAGTTTGTCATTATATGAAATGGGGGGAAAGGTCATCAGGCTTTTCTATAACATTGGCAATCAAATAGCTAATTTTCAACCATGTATTTTCAATGTATGAAGTCTGGAGATTATCACTGCCACCCTTTGTCAAGTGTGGTTTCTGAGGCTATAGAGAAAGTTGAAGTAATGGCAAATAGTGATTGTTTTCACAATAACACATTAAAGTCCTGCTTACATTGCAAATATGTTATTCTAGATTATTTTCATGGGTACTTAAATATACATTCCAGTACAATATGAGAAGGAGCCCAAACAAATGTCCTGCATGCCTAAAAAAATGCTTTTAGTTTGTTGCAAATATTTCTTGACTGTGTATCTACGTGCTGGACGCTGAGCTTTATTCTAAGTACCAGGCTTGCCTAGAGGAGCACAAGTCTAGCTGTGGATTCAGACAAGTGCAGAATCAACATGTATTCAGTATTGATTCAGGGGCAGCTTCACGCTAGTTGTGGGACATATGTGGTATTTTTAGGGGGAATGGATGTGGTGCATTTATAAATAAAACTATTTCGGAGGCAGAATGCCTAGATCTTGTGGAGAAAGGAAGATTTAGTATCTTCTTTCGTGTGTGACCCTGGCATAGTGTCTGGGTACCCAGAATTAACTGATGCAGTTGCATTATTTGAAAGACATGTAAACCAATGGCCAAAGTGACTTTTCAGCTAAGGAGCGCGTTTGACTAGTTATTAAAATTTCTGAGGTTAGATTGCTCATTAGCAAAATTTGTCAAGTCCCACTATAGCTCAATGAAAATGTTTTTCTTCTTTTGTGGCTCACATTAGCATTTTGGTTCTTTGGGATTCCTATAAGTGTACATTATAATACTAAGTAAATGGTGATTCAGAGAAACAGTGCTAAATATATGAAGGTCTGTTTATAATCTGCCAACACTATAGCGAATTCCTGACATGCAGAGTTTATAAAGTTTATTATTGTTGATCAGACAAGGAAGTATTTGTGGAATAGATTAAAAATGTGAAAAACATTATAAAAAATGAAGTACTGTGGCTTCTGGTTTTATTTTTATGAGTTTCATCATTTTGAGAATAATATTTCTGATATAATTGTATATATGTTTTATGAAAAAAGATTGATCTGCTATATATAAAAAGTCGATTCACAGATACCTTGGTAAAAAATTCATAAATGAAAAGTTTTCATTTGGTATATTAGCCCAAATTCAACAAGCATAATACTACATAAATACCAATTTAGAATGAGATTTAAATGAAGAATAAAATAAGACCATTGATCAGTTGTGCATTATCTGTTGCAAAATATTATTTTGCTTAGCTATTATTTTATTGTTTGAAGGGTTTGACCTGAGTATTCTGTCTGATTTCAATGCATTTGAAAGGGTTTGGAAGTGTAAATGTGTAAGGTGTTTCTTTTGAGATAGATAGATAGATAGATAGATAGATAGATAGATAGATAGATAGATAGATAGATAGATAGATATTCCCCCCCCCCCCTAATTGGGGAACAGTGTGTTTTTCCAGGACCCATCACCTCCAAGTCAGGTCGTTGTTTTCAATCTAGTGGTGGAGGGCGCAGCTCATTGGCCCACGCGGGAATTGAACTGGTGACCTTGGTGTTATGAATACTGCACTCTAACCAACTGAGCCAACCAGCCGCCCCGGTAATAAATATTCTTAAGAAAATAGGAAAGCAGTTCTCTCTCCCTTTTGACAATTGTTCCATGTCATTAAAGACTCATTTGGTTAAACTTAAAAAAAAATAAATAAATAAATAATGAAGCTGTTTTCTTTAGCTTACAATCCAGGAAGGTAGAGACATTTTCTCATATGTGTGTTATTATACATAATAAAATACTTTCATAAATCTGTTCGTATTGTGGTTGAAGGTTAATACTGTGCCATCTCCTTGAGGTTTTGTAAAGCAACACCCAGGATGCTGCTGTATTTGTGCTATTAAGAGAACCGGTTCTACTGATTCTAGTTCTACTTCTTTTAAGCTGTATGAGGTTAGGGATTTCATTTAACCCCTCTGAGCCTTAGTTTTCTCACGTGTATAATAGGGAAAATAACACTGCCTACATCATTGTGTTTTGTGACAATTAAATTAGGGAACATACATAACAGATTTAGAACAGTGCTTGCATGCAAAGTGTACCATCAAAGAGTTGATAATTGTTATTGTTTCCTCACCATTTCAAATCTAAATCATGAAATGACCTCTCAAACGTGTTTCTTTTTGTAGTGCATATTCAACTGAAATTAAAGAATAAGTGGCATGCCAATTTTAAAGGAAACCTTTGATTAGCAGTCAGATGAGTGTTTACTACAGCTACGCTATGGCTAATTTAATTTTTTTAGAAGATGGATGTCGATAAGTCTTTTCACTATTTTAATTGCATGCTAATATTTTTGCTAATATTCTCAGTATTTGAATTTAAACACTCTTTACTACACATTATTTTTAACACATTTTAATAGTACAGAAGCAGTCCCACCATGCCCACTCATCAGTTATGAAGAGTCGTAAAATTTGGTAAATACATTTAAAAATATTTTGCTTTATGCACATCCAAATATATACAAAAGTTCACTGAAACATAATTATTCATAAATAAGAAATTGAAATAAACATGCTGTTATCACCATTATCTGTAGATGGTAAGTAGAGTCCTTGCTTTGATGCTTAGTTTTGTCAACGTCTATTCTATGCACATTTTGTAATTTTAAGTGAAAGGAAGTTATATTATTTATTTTTAATTATTTAGTATTTATTTGCTTATTTTTAACTTTTGGTATTTCATGTTATCCAGATTTATTGAGAAATAATTGACAAAATATTGTGTAAATTGAAGGAATGTAACGTGTTGATTTGATACACGTGTACATTGCAAAATGATCAGCACCACAGCCTTAGCAAACAGCTCCATCACTCACCTAAATACCTGATATTTTTTTGCAATCAGAACATTAAACATATATATATACTATATATATATATATACTATAGTATATATATAGATAATATATATACATAGTATATATATCTATATCTATATATCTATATATATACTATTGTTAACTGTATTATTAATTATAGTATTAATTGCTAACCATTATTATTTATAAGAATCACCAGGCTGGATATTAGATTGACAAAACTAACTCATTTTATAGCTGAAACTTCATGCATTGTGATCACCATCGCTCTTTTCCCTCACCCCCCCCGCCATTTTAGTCTCTGTTTGTAGAAGCTTGCCTTACATAGATTCTACATAGACGTGATATCATACAGTATTTTTCTTTCTCTGTTTGACATATTCCATTTAGCATAATATCCTAAAGGTCCATCCATGTTGTAACAAATGGCAAATGTCCATTTTCTTACATTTGAATATCTATATATATTTACACATAAGTATAGGTTTTTATGTAGATATGTGTGTGTGTATATATATATATATATATATATATATATATATATATAAATAGATGATATAGATATAGATATAGATATAAATATGCAGGTATATAGATATTCATATAGCTATCTACATGTTTATATAAATATAGATACATTTATATCTTTATATATACATATATACAAATATATTTATATATCACATATAGATATTGTCTATATATATATCTGCACACAGATATGCAGACACATATCTACAGATAGGGAGAGAGATAGATGGACAGATAGATAGATAACATCTTCCTTATCTATTCATCGTTTAATGGACACTTAGGTTGCATCCCTGTCTTGGCTATTGTGAATAATGCTGCAGTAAACATGGGGGTGCAGATATCTCTTCCTGATAATGGTTTCATTCCCTTTGGATATATACTCAGTAGTGGAATTGCTGGGTCATAAGGTCGTTCTATTTTTAAGTGTTTGAAGAACCTCCATACTGTTTTCCATAGTGGCTGCACCAATTTACACTTCCACCAACAGTGCAAAAGGGTTCCCTTTTCTGCACATCCTTGCCAACACTTATCTCTTATCTTTTTGATGATAGTCATTCTAGCAGGTGTGCAGTAATATCTCATTCTGGTTTTATTTGCATTTCCCTGATGACTAGTGATGTTGAGCATCTTTTTATGTACCTGTTAAGCATTTGTATGTCTTCTTTTGAAAAATGTCTATTCAGGTCATTAGCCCATTTTTTAATCAAATTGCTTTTTTCTTCTTCTTTTTTTTTTTTTTTTTTTTTTTTTTGCTATTGAGCTATATGAGTTCATTATATATTTTAGATATTAACCCCTTATCAGATAGAGGGTTTGCAAATATTTCTTCCATTCTATAGACTATCTTATCATTTGGTTGATGGTTTCCATTGTTGTACAGAGGCTTTTTAAAATTTGATGTTGTACCAATAGTTTAGGTTTTGCTTTTGTTGCCTTTGCTTTTGGTGTCTAATGCGTATTCTTGCCAAGACCTCTGTTATAGAGCTTACCCCCTATGTTTTATTTCCAGAGTTTCATGGGTTTAGGTCTTACATTCAAATGTTTAATTGGTTTTCAGTTGATTTTTGATGTATGGTTTAAGATAGGGGTACAGTTTCATTCTTTTGTGTGTAACTATCCAGTTTTCCCAGTATCACTTATTGAAGAGACTATTCTTCCTCATTGTATATTCTCAGAACCTTTGTTATAAATTAATTTATCATATGCATTAATTTCTGGGGTCTCTATTCTGTTCCATTGATCTATGTGTTTGTTTTTATGCTAATACCATACAGTTTTGATTACTATAGTTTTGTAATACAGTTTGAAATCAGAAAGTGTGATGGCTCCAGCTTTGTTCCTCTTTCTTAAGATTGCTTTCATTATTCAGAATCTTTTCTGATTCATAAAAAATAGGATTGTTTATTCTATTTTTGTGAAAAACTTCATTAGAATTTTGATAGTGATTGCATTAAATCTGTTGATGGCTTTTGGTAGCAGGCCATTTGTACAACATTAATACATCCAATCCGTGAGCATGGGACATCATTCCAATTATTTGTGTCTTCTTCAAATTCTTTCATCAATAACATACAGTTTTCAGTTTAGAAATGTTTTGCTTCCTTGTTATATTTATTTCTATTTCAGTTTTTGATATACCGTAATGGGTTTGCCTTCTTAATTTCTTTTTATGATGCTTCATTGTCAGTGTATAGAAACAAAGCTGATTTTTGTATATTGATTTTGTATCTCAGACATCACTGAAATTGTTTATTAGTTCTAACAGTTTATTTTGTTTGCTATTTTTCTCTGTTTGTTTGTTTGTTTTGTGTGTGTGTGTGTGGAATTTTTAGGGTTTTCTATATGTAATAGTACGTCATCTGCAAATAGAGACGATTTTCCATTCTCTTTCGGATTTAAATACCTTTTCATTTCTTGCATATTTGCTCTAGAGTAGTTGCAGTACTATCTGGAATAAAAGTGTCAAGAGTGGGCACTCTTGTCTTGTTCCAAACTGGAGAGTAAAGGCTTCAGCTTTTTAACATAGAGTATAATGTTAGCTGTGGGCTTGTTATGCATGGACTTTATTATGTTGAGATACATTTTTTCTATACTCAGTTTTTTCCTTTTTTTTGGTTTTTTTTCTCATGAAAAGGTGCAAAATCGCATCAAATGATTTTTCAGCATCTATTGAGATAATCATTTAATTTGTATCCTTAATTTTGTTAATACGGAGTATCACATGGATTGATCAAAAGCTATTGAAGCATCTTTGCATCCCTGGAATAAATCCCACTTGATCATGATGTATGTTCTTTTAATTTACTTTTAAGTTCAGTTTGCTAATATTTTGTTGAGGATTTTTGTATCTATTGTTATCAGGGATATTTGTCTGTAATTTTCTTTAGTATCCTTGTATAGCTTTGGTATCAGGATAATGCTGGCCTCACAAAATGAGTTTTCAAGTGTTTTCTATTCATTTTTGGAAGAGTTTGAGAAGGATTGGTATTAAATCTTTAAATGTTGCATAGTGAAGCCACATGGTCTGGACTTTTGTTAGTTGTGAGGTGTTCGATTATTGAGTCAATCTCCTTATTAATATTCAATCAGTTCAGATTTTCAGTTTCTTCATATTTCAGTCTTGGAAGTTTGTATGTTTCTCAGAATTTGTCCATTTCTTCAGTGTTGTCCAATTTCTTGGTATATAGTTGTTCATAATAGTTTTTCTTTTTTATTTGTGTGGTATCAGTTGTAATATCTCCTCTTTATAATTTGAATATTCTTTCTCTCTCACTCTCTTTTTTAATTAGTCTAGCTAAAGCTTTGTCCATTTATCTTTTTGAAAACCTCCTCCTAATTACATTGATCTTTTATATTATATGTTTATTCTTAATGTCATTTATTTCCACTCTGATCTTTATTTCCTTTCTTCTGCTAACTTTGGCTTTGGTTTGTTCTCCTTTTTTCTAGTTCCTTCAGGTGTTAAGTTGTTTGAGATCTTCATTTTTTTTTTTTTCTTAATGTAGGCATTTATCACTATAAACTTACCTTTAGAACTGCTTTTGCTGCATCCCATAGTTTTGCTATGTTTTGTTTTCATTTTCATTTCTCTCAAGATATGTTCTGGTTTCACTTTTGGTTTACTCTTTGTACCATTATTTTTCAAGAGCATATTGTTTAATATCCATGTATTTGTGAATTTTATAGTTTTCTCTTGTAATTGATTTTTACTTTCAGAACATTATGATCAGAAAAAAGGAGCTTGATGTAAATTTTCTTAAAATTATTAAAATTTGTTTTGTGGCCTAATAAATGATCTGTCCTGGAGAATGTTCCACATGTGCTTGAGAATAATGTCTATGCTGATGCTGTTGGATATAATGTATGGTAAATAACTGTTAATGCTATATGCTATAATGTATAGTATAACGTATCTTTATTGATATTCTGTCTGGATATCTCTCCATTGTCAACAGTGGGGTAGTGAAGTCCCCCATATTATTGTATCGCCATCTGTTTCTCTTTTCAGTTCTGTTAATACTTGCTTTGTATATTTAGGTGTTATGAATTGAGTGCTATTTGTTTATTTTTATCAAATATTGATATTATTTTGATACTGAAAATATTATTTTACATTATTTTACAATATATTATACAATATTATTGAAAAATTTATTCATATTTTCCTGAAATTATTTAAAACATTTTTTTTTATCGAACAACTCATTATGTGATTACTTCAATACTACTTAAGGCAAGATATTAAGGAGTTATATAGGTAAATATTTCCTGAAAATTCTAGTAGTAAATGATCCTCCTTATTTAATGATAACAAAATAATATTAAATTCAGACTGATCGAGTACAGTATATTTGCCAGAACTCTATGCATGTATAAAAGAGCGTAGAAATAATTGTTGCAAGTGTTGAATCTGTGATGAATGTGAATTAATTTTCTATTTCGAAGCATTCCTTTTTTTCCTGTGCTATTTTACTTGGACAAAATTAACTTTAGGGAAAAATTATTTCTGCCAATCATACCATAAAACATATTTCTTTACAGTTTTTATATTTTCTTTCAGAGCCACTTATTAGATATTTTTAAATAGTATGATGAGTATTATTTTAATGTCTTTTACTTATATGGAATTAAACACAGAGAATAGAATGTTATTCCCTATTAAATGATGTAAGTTTAATTCAAGTAGACTACCAAAGTATCTTTTTTATACCAAAAAGGATAATTTAATTTCAAAAATAACATTTTATGCTTTAAAACTAATTAATCTTGCTAAATAATGCATGTTTGCCTACAATGAGTTCATATTTATATCATGCATGTTTCATAATTTTCAACATTTAATAGTTAATATGAAGAATTATGATACAAACTGGCAGATTTGTGTAGCTAAGTAGTTATTAATAAGGATACCAACTTCTATTTTTATTCATGTTCTTTTAATTGTGATTTTTCAAGTTGTTGATATAAGTGACCATAATTTATTAAGTTTAAACTGAGCCAGCGTAATAATAGGTACAGTTAAAACAGCCTTTCTGGGATATGTTAATTAACTGACGATCTTGTAAACCAGAGTTTGCTACATCAAATTTTTTCAGTTAATATAAGTAATATTGGTACACTCATAAAAGATTTAAAGACAAACAAGTTCAAAGCATAAGCTTATTTCTCTGAGGTTTGCTTTCATTTCCCTGGCAATATACACTGGACAAGCATATTTTGATGTAAACTTTTATGGGTATATTTGGTTTCATACTATGATCCTTTGGCTAGGTTAGAAAACTTGAGTATAATATTATAGGATGTTCTGACATATTGGGAAAATATTTAATCCTGCCTTGTATAGATGTAGCCCGAAGTCATAAGACATATCAAGTAAGGTTCAGTAATAATTCTACCTGAGAAGAAAATTTACTTTTCTGCTACATAACAAGACCCTTATATAGATTTAAAACTTAGATTTTTTTTTCACTGTGGTGTTTATGAGTTAACTTATGCCACTTAATCATGTTGAAGGTTAATATTCTGTGAGCAGTAAAATTGGAAAGAACAAAAAGTATGCAATATTTCCTATTTCCTTTAAGATAAAGGAATAAAAATAGCATGAAGGCAAACAATGTGTGTGTGTCTGTTTGTTTTTAATATATGTTCTTATTAACATACTTATTTGTGAGAGAAAAAGCAGTCTTAATATAACCTAGTTATCATTCAATATCCCTGTTCATTTGGGATAGAACGATATCCATCTCTGACATTTGAGTGATAATCAAGTGTACTACGAACATCAGCTGAGAGAAATTAGTATTTTGGTCAACAGTTTTTTTATTTAAGTAAGTTTTTTTTTTTTTTTAAAGATATGTATGTCTTATCTTAGTAAAATGTAGACCAGAGTTATAATAACTTCTCAATCTGTTTCTTATACCCTGGCCTTCAAAAATGCTATTTATTTGAAGAAATAATAACTAAAAAATAGCCTCAAACAAAACACTGAATTTTATTTATTTTACTTATGTTTCTTTGATATATATACATATATATATATATATATATATATATATATATATATATATATAATTATATATAAAATATATATCTAAAACATGGTGTTCCCAAAGTATTTTAATAATTATAATGCTGCTATCATTTTCATAAGCATATTTTAAAGAATATTTTTTCCTTTTAAGTCAGTATTTACTTCATTTTAACAATATACCCATTTGGAAAAGGATCTCTATGCGTTGATAGATGAGACTATTTCACTTTTATATGATGTTGAGAGGGTAATGATGGTTAATTTTTTTTTAATGCTTAAGAATCTTGAAAGTATTACATGTATAATTTGTGTAAGTAAAAGTGGATTCAGTACTTCACATTCTAAACATACACATCAAGTCTTTGTCATTTAAAGAATGTTAAGACAAGAATATGCTTTACCCACAATTGTTAAAATAAATCAGGAAGATAAAAAAAGTACAGTTCCATACTCACAAAGAAGAGTACTCAGTAGAGTTGACCTGTTTCTTTATGTCGACCTAAGATGTCATCCATATAAATGGAAGGAACAGTACTTAAATGTGCCAACTATTGTTTTAAAATATAGTGAAGTTAGAGGTGCTAAATTTCATGAGAGCAGCCTTTGTTCAATGCTTTGTAACCTCAGTGCCTGGAACAAAGATATTGTTCATTTAACAAAGATAGTTTTTAACTAAATTAATAATGGGTAAATAAATAAGTCATTAAAGAGAGTGTATGAATTCTTAAATTCATAATTTTGGTGCAGTAGGCTAAAAAAGAAATCTATCTAAATTATAGAATTTTTACATGAGTTATTCCTAATTCAAAAAGTATACAGAAGAAAAAGATTTAGGCTCTTTCCAAAGGTTGGAAAAAATGAATAGTCTTCTTTTAATTCGTAAGATTGTATGAAAACCAGGTGTTCATGAAAGGAATTGATAAGGGATATAGTCATAAGTTATAATTTAACTCACATGCTGTACGAATATTTCTGCTGCTTTTACTGGGTAATGGACACTATGCTAAACACTGCGGATACAGCCATTAATAAGGCGAGTTGTGTCTGTGTTCTCATGAAGTTGACATTTTAGTCCAGTGGCTGTCATTTACTTATAGATGGTATCTTAGCTCCACACAGAGAAACAAGAAAGTCAATCGTAGCTACTAACTTGTTGTTTGAGAACACTCTCTTTATCTTCCTGATTTGTCACAGCAATTCTGGGTAGAGGATATTCTTTTCTTTGCTTCCTTCCAAAGAGGAATGAAGACTACTTATATGTGATGACAATCTGATACTGTATTTATTTAGACCAAAGGAACCAGGTCTTATGAAGCAAAGCAAAACAAAACAACAACAAAATAAAGTGTGAATTTATATCGAGGGAAAAAATTTATGTCTAAGAACCATCTCATCCATTCCTGCCTGTGAAAGTGCATATTCATAAATTTAGAGCATAGAAACCTTTTAGACTCTAAATTTAGCAAGAAGCTGAATCCTTCAATGTGCAAGCCCTACTTAGCTGGCCAGGAGCCAGCCCCTTTCTTCCACAGACAGCGGTGGCAATTGCTCATAATGATCTGAGAAGCAGGTGCTTCTACATTTCTGTCATTAGTGTAAAGGACCTTCTATTTCAAGTCAGCTCATAACAATGAAAGTCTAAATGTCGATTCCAAAACCACCAGATTCCTTTGAAAAAGAACCTGTATGCTAACTCAATAGGAGAGGATTCCCCACAAATTCTAGTTCACTTCATCTGTTTCCTTCAGTCATAGGAACCCCATCTCTGAAACAACAGCAGCTGAAATAAAGCAGGGTTTCCTGAAAGCTAATTGGTGGGTTATTTTATTAGTTTATAAATGCACACTTAGCCTGACTTTCTGAGCATGGGTGCAACATATAAATACTTAGAGCAACTGAAATATGCCATATGCTTTCCTGATGTGGAATGTTTCCAAGCATCTTAGCAGAACTTAATCTCACTTGCTTATTGACAAAACCATCCTTTCTAGACTCTCGACTTGGCTTCTACTTATAAGCTGACTCCACAATTATAAAAGAAAAATCCAACTGAGAGAATAGGTGTCCTTGGAATTCAGTATTTTATAATTTAGAATTTAGTGTGTGTGGCTGCCAAACTTGAAGATGAGGATATTTCACAAATGAATGTTTTGTGTTTGAGTTTATGTGCCAATAGCTTTGACTGTTTCCCAGAAGGGATTGTAGGTTTGTCATTGATAACAGGTCAGAAGTAGGTCTTACATGTGTCTAAAATAATTATCCCCTGAGACTTTGCATAATAATTGGCTATGTAAAATAAAATCACAATTTTGTTGGGTTAATAAGGAAAAATAAAACAACCAAAAAATAAAGCGGACTGTTTTTTGTGCCAGTTGCCTTTCACAGAAGTATAGATGATGGCGAGGCATTTGAGGCTCTTTTGAAATTAAGGTGACATTACCCATGTCCATCGCCGGGGCTGTTATGCTCGCAGTCTCTTTATAGGGACCCTGTCTTTTCCCATACTCTGACTTCAGACCCAGCCTTAGACAGTTTGTGGCGCTTGCTCCATCCGCCTACATGAGCTTGGATTTAGCTAAGTACCTGACTCAAAACAGTCAGTCCGTAGAATGATTGATAAAATATTGAAAAACCAGGAATCAACATACTTTCTTCCAAAGAATCTGAGCACGTAGACATGGGCAAATGTACATCATGAAGGACCATGAACAATCCAATCTATGAGTGGATCTGAGCAAGGGGTATAGAATCAGTGAGGCAGCCAAAGCTATACGGGAGAGGAGAGAAATAAAGTAGGAGAAAAAGGTCATTAATTGATAGTATAAAGAGACCCTAAGCATATAAATATACACACCACTAATGCAGAAGTTTCTCACAAGGAAATAAAGTTTCATTGGGCCCGAATTATCTTCAAGTCTCTGAGAATGTCTGGCCGTATTAACAATTATAAGACACACAAACAAATAAGTCATAAGACAAGATAGAAACATATTACCATATAATAAATGCTGCAAACATATCATTTTGTGTAGAACACTTGAATCCTTTATTTAATTTAATCCTTATGTCATATCTGTCAATTCTTCCATTCAGCTCATAGTATGAGTACTCCTATGTGACAGCCATTTATTGAGTATCTACTATGTTTCCAATATTTAGGAATGTAAAGTCTGGCCTTAAGGAAGCAGACTGTTAAAGGAGAGTGATGCACAATAAACAATAAATGTATTAAACACATACATTATATAGTACATGTCTTAGTTTCAGTTATCTGGGGAATAGCCTCTAATATGGAAAAATCATCTGCAGAAACTTTATTTGGGTGTTCCCTTGGGACCAGCACCCATGAAAGAAAGAAGAAAGTGGGACGGGGCAAAGAGTGAAGTTGAATTGCACCACCGTCTTAGCAAAGGGTCTCTCAGGAGCTTTGAGCTTGAATGTTAAGTGTTCCACCTTGAAGCAAGTGCCTAAGTTTTGATGTCCTCCCTCAATTCATGACCAACCTTAGAAAGTGGGCAGCCTCCTGGGAGGAAGAATATTCTCTTCATCTGAGGACAATTTCTGGCAAAGAACTCACTAACAGCCTAAGCTCCAAGAGCTTAGGGAATGAATCTTGAGGGGGAATCTGGATGTGGCTCCGTAGAATCCAGTACAGTGTATCAAAACATGATAAGTACAATAACAATAGGTTTGGGTAGGGGGGATTCAGATTATTCATAGTTTTATTGGAATTTAAATATAGAAAAGAGTGTAGGTGATGTTTGGGCAAAGAGTTGAATGAGGTGAGAGAGTTAGATGGATTGCTAGATGGAGAGTTCCATGCAGAAGGGACAGATAGAAGAAATAAACACCTGGCATGCCCAGGGATGATAAACAGTTTGCTTACAGCAGAGTATATGAAGGTTGAGTATTAGGAGATGAAATTAGAGAGGCCATTGGGACCAGTCCATGTGGGCTGTGTAGGTTATGGCAAAAATATTGGCTTTAATAGAAATGTAGACTGAAATTAGGATAATTGCAGGATTTTGAGCAGAAGAATGAAATGGTTTTAACCTATTTTAATAACATCACTTTTGCCGTGGTGTTGAGAATGAAATGGGTACAGAGGAGGTAAAAGTGAAGAGTAGGAACCAAGCACCTCTTAGGACACAAGAGTTGGTGAGAGTTGATGGTTCGATCCAGGTGAGAGTTGACAGTGGCTTGAACTAGACCTGTACATTTGAAGTTACAAACAAGTGTTCAGACTGTATTGAAGTATAGATAATGAGATTCAATTTAGCATTTGTGAGGAATAAGTAAAAGGCATCAGGATGCCTCCAATACATCCAATCTGATCAACTGGCAATGTGTAGTTACCATCAACTGAGATAGAGAAGGTTGGGAGAAGGGAAGATATTATCGGGGAGAATGAGATACTGATGGGATGATTATCATGTAGTTGGTATTTCAACCATCAAACTGAATGAAGTCACCAAGGAATTATGGGAAAACATGTGAGAGAGGAACCTGAAAAAGAGCCTGAAGAACGATCAATGAGAAATGCGTAAATATTCCTAGTTTTAAAAAGTTTCAGAAATTTTAAAATAACAATTTGAAATAACCACTTGGTCTTAAATACTTTTCTGGCTGGCCATGCCACCTTACTCTTTTTACAAGTTTTTTTTTTTTTTTTTTTTTTTCCCCCCATAGAGACAGTGGAAACCTGGGATGCAGAGATTTAGAAGCCCTATGCAATACACTCTTTTTAAGGACAAAACATCTTGTGTTATTATTAAACCCATTTAGGTTATATATACTTTATACCCCCCCAAAAAAAAAAACAAAACACACACACAAAAAACACAGTATCTTAGCTAGAGTGTCCCCTTTAAAACTATTTTCTTCTCCATGGTTATCTTTAGAGATTGTCAAACCTGGAGCTCCTCATGGATGATGAGAAACTGTTCCCTCCTTTCCCCCTTTATCGTAAATGTTGCACCTATCTAAGTTAACACATTCAGTAAGAGACATTATGATTTATTGTGAAAGTCATCAGGCAAAAGATATAAAGGGATTTATATATGATCAATAGCTATTTTGAGGGTTTGGATATTAATAACCTCTCCTCTGATCACCTGAAAAAATGTATTTTGTGAGGGCTCTGGAATTAAAGAAACAAATATACACTCAGTACAGGACATCAGTACAGGAGTTCAGGCACACATGTCACGGTCATTGTTATGTGTGCTTTTTGTCTATTGTAAATAAACTTGATGATATTTGGAACACTGAAGACTCCTGGCTGTACCCAGACTGCATCCTATGGGTATGACTGAAACTGTATGTTTTAGAAGCTGAGTCTTCCCATCACTGATATCTACAGTGTAGGACTCACTTTAAAACTGATTGTAGAAATGACATCAGTTAGCCCTGGACAGACACTTCGAGTCTCTCCTTGCACTGCATTCCCGAGATACCGTTTCTCCAGAGTTCCAGGTAGAACTTGGAAGTTAGGCAAGGCCACCTTCACGTTTCAACCTCTGTAGACTTTAGTCACTGCTCCAAATGCAAGCCCAGTTAGCTCTCGCTGAGCCAACCTCTCAGAAACTTGTGCATGGCCCTTTGGACAAAGGTACCTCAGAATTTAATCCATGTTGTTTTGGCAACTAGTACTTACGTGTACAATCAACAAAAAAATTTCCCATTGTTAATAGCCCACCTGACTGAAAATCTAGAAGTAAGAACCAATTGAGGCCGTGGTGCATCAAAGAGACCAAACACCAATATCTGGAATGTCTCTCCAGACCATTTATGTGTTCTTTCCCCTGCATTGGAGTGATGTTTCTCACCTTATATTATACATTCTTTGTTCGAAACATGAATCATGTCCTCATTTTCTACTCCTGTTATACAATAATTACAGTGTTTCCCCGAAAATAAGACCTAGCTGGACTATCAGCTCTAATGTGTCTTTTGGAGCAAAAATTAATATAAGACCAAGTCTTTTATTAATTTTTGCTCCAAAAGACTCCATTAGAGCTAATGGTCTGTCTATGTCTTATTTTTTGGGAAACACGGTATTTCCAAAGATGTTAATTATTCCTAAATCTATGTATCTAGCCTTAATTATTTTTTAATTCACACATATTTCCCATTATTCTTTAATATATCTGCATCTATATGTCTCATGGGCTTTGTATCATCATTTCCTGTCTCCCAAAACCTAGTCTGTCAATACCCTGCTTTGGTGACTTGTACAACCACACTTCCAGTTGTTTGAGTCATAAACTTGTGGTTTCATTTCACTCACAAAGCCCTGTAAATGATTTTATTAATAAAACATCAAAATCTTTTAAAGCAGTAAAAATCACTTTAAAAAAAACACTGCAGGATTACAATTCTATGTTTCTTCCGAAATACTATCTTTATTTTATTTTAACATAGTAAAATCATAACTCACGAAATGTATAATTATCTAGAAAAACCTTTGTAAAAATTATAGTAGTATAAATAGAAATACCATAGAAGAAATATCACACAAACTGACTCTGCTATCATCAGAATTACAATGAAGTAAATTTACATGCCAGTAGGCTCTTTAACTGTATTGCCAAAAAAAAAAAAAAAAAAAAAAGCAAGTAAAAATGCATGGGTATTTCAGATTTGTAGTTTTCAGCATAGAACATAACCTTCGTTATTAAAACACTGAATGATGCCTTATGCCCCCAAATCAGAAAACTGTTTTATTCCCTATTGTGTGAATAAAGAATTTTTATCTTCCTGTAATGACTTATAAATCACACTTGCCACAATTAATAGAAGATATGTCATACATTTTGATCATATCTTCCTTTCCTGGATTATGAGCAAGTGTGGTGAAGGAAAAGTTCATTTTAATTACAAAACTCTATTGCTTTTCCTGACTTAAGCTCTTTTAAAATTATATAAATCACTATAAATTGCAAGAGAATGAGCTCTAGAGAGCAAAAGCCTTCCCCACAATACTGCTACCAAAAAATAAAAAAAGAGAGAGAGAGATAGAGAGATAGATAAAATCACGGTTTCCAAAATGCTGCCAGACTGTTTCCTGACATTCTCAGGTTAAAAATAAGACTGTCTTGGTTAGAATCAGTAATTATTTTGTGTTATTTTGGTTACTAAGGGACTGTCATTATTCTGCTTAACTGACATTTCACCCATACTTTACTTTAACTTACTATAGCTAAGCATTACCCTTCTTATTGACCTTAGGAGAAAAATATAATAATCTGAAGCAGCTTGAAGTATCTAATTATGTCTGTGTAAATACACACACACACACACACACACACACACACACACACACACAGTGCCAAAAAGCGTATACACATTTTAAGAAAGGAAAAAAACTTAAAATTGTAATAATATACACGAATAACAGAAGATAAATACAAGTCACGATTGACTTCTGCAATTACAAGAGGTACTCAAAGTGGTTACCATCAGCATAATTTTAATACAGTCTTTCCTTTCTTAAAATGTATATACTTTTTTTTGGTTCTCTCTCTCTCTCTCTCTCTCTCTCTCTCTCTCTCTCTATATATATATATATATATATATATATATATACACACACACACACACACACACACACACACACACACACATATATATGCTCTGTCAAATTAAGCGATATTTTGAATTATAAGATACTTAGCTCAGAAAAGTTTATAAATGTATGTTTAATGATTCATGTAAAACACTAAATGTACCCGTTTACATTTCAAAAATAAAATGTGAACTGAAACATTTGTAGACCACTGAGCTCTTATAGTGTCCTAACGCTGGATGATTAGAGTTGTCTATTCAGAAACCCAGGCATGTATACAGTTGGGAGAAATTGGCTACTCATATTCTTCCTCTTTGTTCTAGCCTCCATGCTCTTCAAGTTGCAGTGGTCAGAAGTGTGATAGCTGTTTAGCTTCAGCATGATGAGATCAAAAAGACCTGTGCTACAGATTAACCATTTAGCATTTTAAAAATCAAAATAATAAATGTTAAAGAAAAATGCAGTAGAAACCCTTATAAGGAAAGATCACTTAGCCACAATTTGCCCAGAGGTAAAACTTACAATATGTTATCTGTCTTGGGAGTTGGGGTGGGTTACCTTCACATCCACAAATAAAAGGTTATATGCCACTGTTTTGTTTTAATTAATTAATTTATTTGTTTTCAATTAAATGTATATGGGTGGCATTGGTTATTAAATTATATCGATTGCAAGTGTACATTTCTATAAACATCATCTATATATTGCATTATGTGTTAACCACCCAGAGTCGGTTCTCCTTTCATTGCCATATATTTGATCCCCCTTTCTCTCTTCTAGCACGCCCCCTCTCCCCTTACACTCTGGTGACTACTAAACAGTTGTATGCCTCTATGAGTTTCTGTTTCTTTGTCTTGTTCATTTGTTGCTTTCAGTTTTATATCCAACATATGAGTGAAGTCATATAACTTCAACTTTTTCTGTCATGCTTATTTCACTTAGCATGATCATCTCAAAATCCATCTATGTTGCCACAAATGGCAATATTTCATCGTTTCTTATGGCCGAGTAATATTCTATTGTGTATATATACCATATCATCTTTATCCAATTATCTATCGAAGTACATGGAAACAACTAAAATGCCACTGGTTTTTGATTAATCAACTTTATTCATTATTTGTTTCCTATTTTGATAGGGGGGGATTTGGTTTATAATCCACACTCACATTTCCTCAATTTCACAGTTTCAGTCATCATTAGTTTTCATCTTTTCTCAGTTATATTTAATTAATATAATTAAATTTGTTTATCTTATTACTAATGTTTCAACAGGATCTCCTCTGGATGTCTTATAATTTATGCATGTCAATACTCCTGACTTTCTGTCCAGTTCTGTTCTCTTTCCTGCTTGCTTTTAGTAATTTGCAAGCTATAACTTTCCTATTACAATGTCCAGGTTGATAACATTTCCATTTTGTCCTGAATAAAGTTGCATGTATGGTTTACAAAGGTATAGTTAAAATCCATTGAGATCTGTTAGTATGACTATAAAATTTTCACATGGGGAAAAAAGTAGACATGTGTTGCTCAAAGGAGATTCTTCTTAGGTCAACATGGAATGCATTGCTATTTTTTCACTTTTATCGCTTATTCTAAAATTTGCTATATTTTAGCATTTCTTGATTTTGTGTGTGTGTGTTTGAATCATTTATTTTTTGTAAGGCTTTTTGGTGGTTCTTAGTATTTCTTATTACCATATTATCTTGTTAAGACTCTAGGGCAACTTGAAGGAGCGTTATTCTCTGATCCCCTTATTTTCAGCATCCGCTTCAGGAACTCTGCTCTGTGGTATTTTGTGACTGCATTTTAGCTACCTCTATCATTTTATTTTATCTTTTTTCCCCTTATACTATAGCTGTCACTTAGTATATATATGCAGTTAATAATGATCACCTCATAAGACAGCTACAATGAAACAATAAATACAGGTTTTAAACAATAAATACTTTTTGTCACAAATAAACTATTTGAATTATGTTTTCTTTAAAACAATGCCAATGCATTGAAAAAGGCAGATATTGCAGGCAATATTTTATTTTGAAATCAATTATGCTTTGAAATTTTGTCCTAGTGGTATCCGTGTTGTTTTTAAAAAGGATCTAGTGAAAAAGAAAATGAAATATATATATATAACTATAATAAAGAACTTGCAAGAGCATAAACATGCCACCATTTATGTAGAGGGAGTTGCTCAGTATTTTATGGTAATAAATAAGAAAATTTATTTAACTTCCATAGACTGACCAATAGCAAGTTTGGATATTGTGATTCTGGATATTCCTTATGAACTCATCACCTGAAAGTAACCAAGGGAATTTTTGTTAAAAAAAGAGCCAATTGAAGTTCAGAGCCTAGCTCAGCCTTTTAATTATCCCCTGGAAGTTCTTGCCAAGTCAGTTTAAAAACTATCTGAGACTTAGATCACACTTCTGAAAAATGGGTGTAATGATATCTATATTTTTAGCGTATATTGAAATCTAAATGTGGTAAGACTTGTAAGTGGTCTACCTAATAAAAGGATTGGTACATACTAGTAGGAAGTCAACATTTATACTGAATATTGTTATTACCTACAGAGGATAGTTTCTATCTTCCATTACAACACCGAACATTTTTTTCAAATCCTAGGCATTTTATGAGGCAGCATTCCTCAGACTGGTTTTATAATATACTAAATCATGTGCAATAACTTTGAGTCCATCAAGAAAGTATTAATTCATTTGACTTGTCCGATCTTCAACAACTAATATGATAAAAATAAAGGACAGTTCCAAATGCTAAAAGAAATATAGATTTATACCTTCTTGTTCATTTTTATCACACCCAATTACGTCAACCTACTTTTAAAAAAAATAAGTAAAAATTTAATAAAACTTCAGATTACAATTTCTTGATAATGACTGAAAAACATTAAAATTATATTAATTCCTTTTAATAGTAAAAATAATTCATGTATAAGCTCTGACTGTCTATAGTGCTGAAAATTGTTTCATAAATTATGCACTGAAATCACTTAATATTGAAAAGGACCCTCAAAGTCTTCCTAAACATTCTTAGTTAGTTTTACATAATTAGTGCCCTAAACTGCATATAATTATTTTTTAAAGCTAAAATAAATGATATGGTGCTGCTGTTCAAAGAGAATCAAAGATTTAATAGAATACTTAGGAAGTCGTTTAAATTCAATTAGAACTATACGTGGAAATGGGACTTTTCACATCTGTAAGGTTGATAGTAAATATTTATTTTCTGAGTGATACTTGCTAATACTCTGCTTCCTAATTGCTTTTCTGTATTGCATAGCAGACTCAAATCAGTTTAAAAAGATTGCACTTTACAAACTTTAATAATAGATGCTCGAAAAGCAAACATTTGCTCACTTGAGTGTTACAGTTGTAAGTTACTTTAAATTTGCATTAATAAGACTGCAAACCTTTGTTTCCAATGTTTTCCAGTTAACTGCAACTTAAAAGCATACTATTTCTCTCGCCTCTTTCAAGGATTCCCAAACTCTCTTTCAACTATAGTATTTTCTATTTAATAATGAAAATAGTGGTAAGGTGGTTTAAAGTTCAAATAATAATTTTACATGTATTATCCATTAGCTATTTATCATTTGCTATGGAAAACACATATTTTTCCTAAATTGCTTTTCTTAAAAGATTACAGACATTCATCAGATAATTTTTACCACAAAATCTACCAGCATATATGCAGTCATATATACGCCCTTTGCCATTTTGTTTGTTTGTTTGTTTCATTGGTTGAACACAATCCTAATTCCAAGCTCTTCCTATATTGGTTCTCCTTGCATTTTTTCACTTGGCCTGTCTAATGGATTATTCTCCTCAAATTTAAACATGCTGACATATCTGGCATATCTACCATTTTGAAACTCTCATTTTTCCGTATCCTGCTCTACCCACTGCTCCATTTTCCTTCTACACTTTCTTATAGCAAAATGCATTGAAAGAGTCATTCCTCATTGACATCTATTTTTATTTTCTCCAATTCCTTTTTGAAAAAAACAACACTCAGTTTTCTTTCCCAGAAATATTCCAAAATGGCTCTTGAACAGCACCGTGAATTCCAACACTTAGGTCTGCATCATTACAGTGTTTGACCTATTAACAGCATTCGGCATACGTGTTGCTTCCTCATCCTTGGCATGTTTTGTTTGGCCTCTGGCACATTCTCCTCTCACCTTACTGGCTAATTCTGTCAGTCCGTATATGCCTTCTTTGAAATCCATCTTTATAGATGTTTGGTTTGTATGGTGATGTGTATCTCTGACCCAAATATCTCTTCTAACTACAGAGTTTTATGCACCAATCATCTTAGAGATCTCCGCAGGGAGGTCAAAATTAATACATCCAAAACTTTATTCTTTTTTGCATCCATGCCTGAAAGGCTTCTCCCCAAGTGTTCCACACTCCAGCGAATGCAGTAGATTTTAACAATATGTTTTTAGAAATATATTGTTAGAAGTATGATGTTAAGAACATTTACAGTAGTAGCTGGGGTGATTCTAATAGAGAAAAATCTATTCTTCCAGTTACTAAAGCCAAACTGTAGCGTTATCATGAACTCCTGCATTTCTTTTAACCCTCATGTTAATCTATCAACAAATTCCACAGGCTTTATCTTCAAAAGATTTTCAGATTCCGACTAATTCTTATCATCAACACAGCTATTTCCTACGTTTAAGTCACTATAATTTCTACCCTGGACTTTTATGAAAATGAAATCCTCATGTTTCTACCTTATCTACTTTCTCTCTTAAATCGTCTGTGATCCATATAGTAGCTAGAGTGACCCTTTTTAAAATTTAAATAAAAGTGTGTCCCTTCCTGTTCAGGACCCTCAAAATCCTTCCCATTTTACACATCAAATTCAACGTCCTTAAATGGGCTGCAATGGCCTGCAACCTTCCCTCTGTCTTGTACTCTCACTGCTCAGCGTATACCTACTCCGTTCACATGTCTTCCTTGATTTTCCATGAAGATATTAAGGATGTCTTCACCTCAGAACCTTACTTTCTCTGATGAGTCTGACTTAATCGTTCTTTCCCTCATGACTGGTTCCTTCACTTTTCATAGGTCTGTGTTTGTATATCCTCTCTTCAGGTTAGATATTCTGGAAAATGCTATCTAAAAATCACCATTCTCTGCTAGATAGCTCACTCTGTTTCCTTATCCTGCCTTTACTTTTTAATATTATGTCTACAGTGTAATATCTTTCTTTATAGCATAGGAATACACACACACACACACACACACACACACACACACACACACACAGTGCCAAAAGAATTATACACGTTTTAAGAAAGGAAAAAAAAAAACAGTATTAAAATTGTAATACTCAATATATACCGATAGCAAAAGAGGAATACAAGTCATGTGTATAGATTTTTTGGCATCCCCGGTATGTGTGTGTCTTTGTATGCGTGTGTGTGTGTGTTTATTCATGTCTTGTTCCTCTTGCCATACTAAAAAATGAGCTATGTAGTATTAGAGACTAGCTTAGTAATTATCTGTTTACAAAAAACAACTTCTCCAACAACAGCGGAGGATTGTACTCTGAACTGTGGGCAGACACATTGTGACTCCTTTGAGTTTCAGCAGAGTGTTTTATGAAAGTCCTTCTTAAATCACTTGTAAAATCTTATCACCTTAACACAAATTAACCTGCTGCTAAATAAGACAATGACAGAACAGAGAAAAAGAGTGATATTGATGAGTGATGTTAAGAAAGTTTATAGCAGGGGGTTGGGGGGTAATTCTGCCCTAGTGGGCAGCCCCCACTAGGTTCTTGGGTAACCACTGAACTCTTGGGTAGATTAATAAGAAGGAAGGATATTTGCAATAAGAGAGTGAGCAAATATTAAAACTTATATCATTGTATTAAGTCAGTTCATATCTAGAGCATATTACAAAATTAGAGGAGGGAATATCCAGAGTATATTAATTCGTCAATATCTACTCATGACCTTGGAAGGGCAGGATTATGAGTCAAAGGAAGGAAGAGAAGTACGTCTGGAATGTAGCAAGATAAGATGGAGTGTAGAGTCAGGTACCATGACACAAATTCTGACGACGTGTGAACTGCTTACACGAATCTAGCTAAGTGATTTACCTTTTTCTAAAACACAGTTTCCTCTTCTGTTAAACAGGGATCATAATATTTTCCACACCTGAGTGATTGCTATGTGGGTAAATGATATAAAACATTAATGATACAAAGAACACCACTGGTGCTGGCTCATACAGAGAAAGGCAATTCAGAAAGATTCAGTGAATTTAAAATGTTCTCTTTGTCATCATCATTTGGCAGCTTTCTCAAAACCTTTCTATTCGCTTTATCTATAAGATGGGGCTTATACGTTTTGAAGGATTTCAAGGTGCTGGAACTCACTTGGCTGAGACAAAAGTTCCACAATTAATATCTATTATTAATAAATATTTAGGCTTTATGAATCTGTTGCACTCATAGGTGTTTTCTCAATATTTTCAAACCAGTCATTTGGGTCCCTAAGAAAGGCATATACATAGACATGCACTGAGATCCCTTTCCATGACCCAACTAGAGGGAAAGGTTTAGAGCCGTAAGGCAAAGAAAATTTCTAGAGTTTGAATTTTTTCTTCACCAGATTCCTGCTTTTTTATGACTAGCCAAACTGCCTGTATTACTTATGATGCCACATAACTTGAAATAACCAAGAAACTCCCTTTTTAAACAGAATCTTTCAAGCAAAATGGTGCAGCGGAAATTAGTCCAGAGCTGATACGGGGTTCCCAAGTGTCATTGAGCCTGTTCACATTCTCAGCACACAGCTTTCCCCCTGCCGAGAAATTTAGAAGTTACAGGCCAGCAGGAGTTGAGTATGTTCCAGCCCTCTCTTCTAGCCAGGCTGAAAGAGAAATGGTTAAGGAGAGATACCGCCCTGCCTCCCCTAGGACAGCTGCGACGTGTTGAACATACTATGTACATTGAAAAATCACTTTCCAAGGTGACATCATAGGAATGGCGGCAGCGGGGTGCACTTTTTGAGTTCTCCTCTGGATCTTATCAGAAACGGGACATTTATAACCCATCAAAGGACTCTGCTCATCACGCAGAAAAGTTAAGGGACTCGTGCAAGGATTACTCGTGCAGGTGGGAAAATTGTGCGAGCAGGGGAAGAGGGAAGGGAGCGGAGTGGAGACGAGATCCGCACCTGTGGCTGTGAGGACGTAGCCCGCACCTTCAGCTGTGGAGGTGTGGCCCACATCTGTGGCTGTGGAAACGTGGCCGACATCCGCAGCTGCAGAGATGCGGGGGATCCCAGGACAGAACAGAGAACACAAAAGCCAGGAGGTGGGCTCTTTCCCTGCACCCCACAGCTGATCTCTCCCGCTGAGGAGGCAGCATATCCAGCATTTGAGGCAATAACCTCAGATGATACCTCCAGTTAAGCCCTAGGCCGGACAAAGGACACAAACTCCATATCTGGGCCCCTCCCCCCACTCTTCCAATTCAACCCCCAACCTTCCAGAGACTTGAACTGGCCCTTGAACTGAGGAGTGGTGTCAGATTGCAGAGGAGCCTTGGTGCTCGGGCTCTGGGAAGACTGGTGGACGGCTCTGTACCAGGGAGGAGGGTGGGAGGAGTGTGGTTTTTGCTGGGCTAGGAGAGAGGGGTCTCCTCTGCCCCCAGCCACCACCTTTTCTGGCCTGCGGGAAGACTGTGACATGGCTGGGCTGGAAGAGAAAAGACCCCTCCATCCCCAGCACCCACCCTTTTCTGGCCTGCCTAGGGCAGGGCAATTACAACTGCAGAGGCACTCCCAGGGATCAGCAGTAAGTGGCAGACGCAGCTCCCAGCTTTCAGCAGCTCAGAAATCTCCCACCCGCCACACACACACATACACACGCGCGCACACACACACACACACACACACACACACACACGGAAGAAGTACCCTAAGACTCAGGAGAACTGGACACAGGGCTGGTGGTGCTACTCTCAGTGTGCATATGTACAGGCAAGGGCAGAAACTGCACTGCCTTTGTAAAAACTACCGTCCAGACCCCTCAGCCCCACGCATCTAAATCTGCAGTCCCAACGTCACTCTGGGCACCAGGTGACCGGCTCTGCCTACACAATACGCAGGGGAATCTTTGGTACAGCAGAGGAAAACCTGGAGATTACTTGGTGGGTTTAAGCCAAGACTGGCGTTGCTTTTTGTTTTGTCTTTATATCTTTAATATCTTTGCCTGTGTTGAGTGGGGGTTGTTGGTTGTTTTTACATGTGAAGGTATTTGATTTTTTCTTTGTTGTTGTTGTTGTTGTGCTTGGTGATTTGCTTTGTTCTGAAATTGCCCTATCAGGGCCCAGCTTAAGAGGCGCAAGATTCAACACACCCAGAGGCCAACTCCAGACCAAACCAGAGTACTACCAGGTTTGACCTACAAGTGACACACCCAGAGGGAATTCTCTATAGACACAAGAGCCCATAGAGGCCAAATCACATTTAAGTGGTCAACCCTCATGCAGCAGAACACCCTGCAGTGGGCAGAGCCAAGTCTCACAACTAGTCAGCCTAGGAGTTAACCCCACCTACTCACAAGCAAAAAGCAATTAAAGATCTGCTTTAACAGGACAATACACACAACACAAGAGTCACCTTTGGAGCACACGCAGAGGAGAAGAACGAAGTAGTGCAAGTCAAATATAAAGGACACATACTACATAAGATCACCCAGCAAGAACTAAGAACTCTAGGGGATCTACCTAATACATCGGAGCAAACACAGAGAGTCAGCCAGAATGGGGTAACAAAGAAACATGTCCCAAATAAAAGAACAGAAGAAACCTCCAGAAATGGAACCAAATGAATACCAGAAGGTGAAGAGAGGAAGCAAGGGATTGAGAACATATTTGAAGTAATAATGTCTGAAAACTTCCCTAACCTGATGAAGGAAACTGACATACAAGCCCAGGAAGTGCAGAGAGTTCCAACCAGGATAAACCCAAACAGGTCCACATGAAGACACATTATAGTTAAAATGGCAAAGGTTAAAGACAAAGAGAGAATCCTAAAAGCAGCAAGAGAAAGACAGAGGGTTACATACAAGGGAACTCCCATAAGACTATCAAATGACTTTTCTGCAGAAACATTGAAGGCCAGGAGGGAGTGGCAGGAGATACTCAAAGTGATGGAAAACAAAGGCCTACAACCTAGATTGCTTTGTCCAGCAAGGTTATCATTTAAAGTTGATGGAGAGATAAAGAGCTTCCCAGAAAAGAATAAGCTAAAGGAATTTATTACCACCAAGCCAGCATTGCAAGAAATACTAAAAGGACTTCTGTAAATAGAAGAAAGATGAAAACAATCTAACTGCAAATTTAAAAATGGCAATAACTATGTACCTATCAATAATCACTTTAAATGTAAATGGATAAATGCTCCAATCAAGAGACATAGGGTAGCTGAGTGGATAAGAAAGCAAGAACCTTGTAGATGCTGTATACAAGAGACTCACCTCAGATCAAAAGACACACACAGGCTGAAAGTGAAGGGTTGGAGTAAGATATTTCATGCAAATAGAAATGAGAAAAAAGCTGGAGCTGCCATACTTATTTCTGACAAAATAGACTTTAAAATGAAGAAAATATTAAAAGACAAAGATGGGCACTATATAACATTAAAAAAAAGAGAGAGAGGACCCAAAATTAATAAAATCAGAAATGAAAGAGGAGAAGTGACAACAGACACCACAGAAATACAAAAAAATTGAAGAAATTACTATGAGCAACTATATGCCAACAAATTTGACAATCTGGAAGAAGTGGACAATTTTCTGGAGGTGCACAACATTCCAAGGCTAACTCAAGAAGAAACAGAAAACCTGAATAGACTGATTACCACCAGGGAAATTGAATCAGTAATAAACAATCTCTCAACAAACAAAAGCCCTGGACCAGGTGGCTTTACAGGTTAATTTTATAAAACGTTCAAAAAAGAATTATCACCTATTCTCCTCAAGCTCTTCCAGAAAATCCAGAAGGAGGGAAGACTCCCAAACACTTTTTACGAAGCCACTATCACCCTGATCCCAAAATCAGACAAAGACATAACAAAAAAAGAAAACTACAGGCCGATATCGCTAACGAACATAGATGCAAAAATCCTCAACAAAATATTAGCGAACAGAATTCAGCAATACATTAAAAAGATCATACACCATGATCAAGTGGGATTCATCCTTGGTATGCAAGGGTGGTTCAACATCCGCAAATCAATTAATGTGATACACCACATTAATAAAATGAAAAATAAAAATCATATGATCATATCAATAGACGCAGAAAAAGCATTTGATAAAATCCAGCAGCCATTTATGATAAAAACCCTTAAGAAAGTGGGAATAGAGGGATCATATCTCAACATAATAAAGGCCATATATGATAAACCCACAGCTAACATCATACTCAATGGGGAAAAGCTAAAACCATTCCCCTTAAGATCAGGAACAAGGCAAGGTTGTCCACTTTCTCCACTTCTATTCAACATAGTGCTGGAAGTTCTAGAGACAGCAATCAGACAAGAAAAAGGAATAAAAGGCATCCAAATCGGTAAAGAGGAAGTCAAATTGTCATTATATGCAGATGATATGATACTACATAGAGAGAACCCTAAAGACTCTACCAAGAAACTATTAGAGCTGATAGATGAATTTAGTAAAGTAGCAGGATACAAAATTAATATTCAGAAATCAGTTGCATTTGTATATACCAATAATAAAATATCAGAAGGAGAAATTGAAAAAGCAATCCCATTTACAATTGCTCCAAAGACTATAAAATACTTGGGAATAAATTTAACCAAAGAAGCAAAAGATCTGTACTCAGAAAATTATAAGACACTGAAGAAAGAAATGAAAGAAGATACAAATAGATGGAAACACATACCATGTTCATGGATAGGAAGAAATAATATAGTTAAAATGTCCATACTGCCTAAGGCAATATACATATTCAACACAATTCCTATCAAACTACCAACGACGTTTTTCACAGAAATAGAACATATAATCCTAAAATTTATATGGGACCATAAAAGACCCTGGATAGCCTCAGCAATCTTGAGAAATAAGGACAAAGTGGGAGGTATAACAATACCTGACATCAAATTATACTACAAGGTTACAGTAATCAAAACAGCATGGTACTGGCATAAAAACAGACGCATAGATCAATGGAACAGAATAGAGAGCCCAGAAATAAAGCCATGCCTATATGGCCATTTAATCTACGACAATGGAAGCAAGAATGTATGGTGGGGTAAAGACAGTCTATTCAATAAATGGTGTTGGGAAACCTGGACAGACACATGCAAAAAAATGAAGCTGGACCACCTCCTTACACCACATACAAAAATAAATTCAAAATGGCTTAAAAACTTAAATGTAAAATCTGAAACCATAAAATTCCTAGAAGAAAATATAGGAAGAAACTTCACAGACATTACCCAGAGTAAGATTTTTACTGATATATCCCCTCACGCGAGGGAAGTAAGAGAAAAAATAAACATGTGGGATTACATCAAACTAAAAAGTTTTTTCACAGCAAAGGAAACCATCAATAAAACAAAAAGGGATCCTACTGAATGGGAAAAGATATTTGCCAAGGATATATCTGATAAGGGGTTAATATCAGAAATTTATTAAAAACTCACTCAACTCAACTCCAAAAAAACAACCCAATTAAAAAATGGGCAGAGGACATGAAGAGACATTTTTCTAAAAAGGACATACAGATGGCAAACAGACATGAAGAAATGTTCAACCTCATTAACCATCAGAGAAATGCAAATAAAAACCACAATGAGATACCACCTCACCCCAGTCAAAATGGCTATCATCAATAAATCAACAAACAACAAGTGCTGGCGCGGATGTGGAGAAAAGGGAAAGCTTGTGCACTGTTGGTGGGAATGCAGATTGGTGCAGCCACTATGGAAAACAGTACGGAGGTATCTCAAAAATCTGAAAATGGAACTACCTTATGATCCAGCAATTCCACTCCTAGTTATGTATCCGAAGAAATCCAAAACTCCAATTCAAAAATGTTTATGCAGTCCTATGTTTATTGCAGCACTATACACAATAGCCAAGACATGGAAACAACCGAAATGCCCATTGATAGATGACTGGATTAAGAAACTGGTACATTTATACAATGGAGTATTACGCAGCCATAAAGAAGAAAGAACTCTTACCATTTGCAACAACATGGATGGACCTGGAGAACGTTATATTAAGTGAAATAAGTCAGACAGAGAAAGACAAATACCATATGATCTCACTTATATGCGGAATCTAAAGCAAAGAATAAGTGAATGAACTAAGCAGAAACAGTTTTGGAGACATAGAGGAAAAACTAAGGGTGGCTAGATGGGCGGGGGGGTGGGGATAAGGGGGAAGGTGAGGGGTTTAGAAAACAGTCAGTAACCACAAGATTGCCACGGGGTTCTGAAAATTAATTTGGGGAACGTAATCAATAATGTAAAGATGTTGTAGGGTATCCGATGGACACATGTCCCATTTGGGAGACCACCTCAGGGATGATGTAGATGCCTGATCTCTGCACTGTACACCTGAAGCTGAACAATAATGAATGCCAACTATAATTATACATACATACATACATATATATATATATATATATATATATATATATATATATATATATATATTACATTTCCACTGTCTCTATTCCTAATGCTGTACTCCGCTTCTTGTAACCATTCCACTGTCTCTATTCCTAATGCTGTACTCCGCTTCTTGTAACCATATACAAGAAGCGGAGTACAGCATTAGGAATAGAGACAGTGGAACTGTAATGATGGATCTGTGCGATGTCAGAGGGATAGTGGATGGGGGAGGGGGTTTCACACAGTGTGAGGGTTATAAATGATAAACTTCTAAGTATTGCTTTGTTCTGTGCACCTGAAACTAATTTAAAAAAAAATCTAAAGAAAATAAATCACTTTCCAGGGATGTTCGTGTGGCTATACCCAGGTTGAGGGCTATGGAGAATATAATCTGTATTCCTTGGAGCCATCTATTAGTTAATGAACAAAACAAGAAAAGAAACACAAAGTGAACACTGGCTACAGGGAGACAACGGGCAGTCTGGCAATCTCTATACCCTAACTTTTTATTAAAAAAATAAACCTGTCTAGGCAATTTTTTTAAAATTTCTTTTATCTGTAATAGTATAGAAAGCGCCTTGATTTGGTGGGTTTGCCAATATTTGAAGATTTCAGATAAAAGGAAATTTGCTGCTATTAACTTAATTTCTGCAAAAATTATAGAAGGGAGAAAAAGACATGTTCTCTTGAGTTACAGGGATGGAGACATAACTCCAATCGGAGGTTTTCTTCTGATTCAATCATGAGAGTTTTCAAGGCAAAGGAAACAGAGCATCTCCATCACAACATAACTTCAAGAAGACTTTTTGTGTTTTTAGAAAGGTTTAACAAGTGATTGTGATGCTTAAATGCTTTATTTCTCTTCGGTTAAATTAATTTTCTCACTTCTGTTTTGGCATAATTAGCATACAAGAATGAAAGACATGGGTGAACAGTGAGTAATCAGGACAGTCACACTTACAGTGTTTATAGCAGGTGAAAAAGATGTCCATAACTATTCATGTCTACTATAATTATTCACAGGGCATATCTTAATAAAGAAACTTCTCCAACTAGCCTTATTTTATTACTATAGTTATTTTTATAAATCCCACTCTGCATTTCAAAAACCCCTACAAGTAGAAATCATGTCTTGACCTCCTGTGTGGTCACCATCACACCTGATACATTAACTTGCATCTAAGTAGGCACTTAATGTGTTACTCTGTTTTTTTTTTCTTACAAAAGACAGTGAGACAGAATCTTAGGTTACAAAAATCATCTCTAAAATACAAATGATTGTGAAACTATACAATTAATACATTTGGATGTATTTATATATTTATTAAGTAACACTCATTATATGAAGGAATAAGAATCTATGTGTCACTCCCCCTATTTGCTAACTGACATTTCTGCAAATATTGTGTCAGGGAACATATGCTTTCACATGTGGAAAATAAGCATGAGATAACTTCAGGTAACTTCTGAGAATATAAGTTTTAGGGCATTAAAAAAATGGATACATATGTCCATATATATCCAATGGATATGTGTGTGTGTGTGTGTGTGTATGTATGTGTGTGTGTGTGTGTATATATATATATATATATATATATGACATTTTGACTTGAAATATTTTTTATCTGACTGGATCAGAGGAAAGAAAATCAGCTGTCTTTCTGTTTCATCTCCACATTTGAAACTGTACAGCATGGATTCCTGCTATCAGATCTCAAAATTCAAGAGATTACCATTCAGAACCATTCAGAGATTTCAATTGATTTATGGGAAAATTGACATTTGAAGACTGTCTTGGAAACACAGCCGCCCACGATTATGTTGTCACTATGGATACATTAATTTCTGATTTCTACACAATCTATCTACAAATGGCCTGTTATCATAAACAGAGCTGGAGGGAAGTTTGTACAGTCAGTGCACTGCATGTGCCGTGCCTTGTCCAGTTGGTGAAAAATGGTTGAACTCCAGTTTCCCTTCCCTCCCCAGTAGCTCTGTGTGCTTGTGTGGGGCCACCTAGCAGGAAGAAGAGGAGCTACTGTGTGCAGATAGAGCATTTTTTTTCTGTAATTGCCCTAAAGGTAACTAAATGAGAGTTCAATTGCAAAGGAGGCAAAAGAAATAAGGAGGAAACTCAATGGGAAAAAGACAAAAGGAAAAGCTCAGCTCTCATGAGGAAAGGCAGGTACAGACTTTGGTGGCCTTAAATCAGTGGTTCTCAGCCATGGAGGATTTTACCCTCATGGGACATCTGGCAATGTCTGCAGACATTATGAGTGTCATGACAGAAGGGCTGCTACTGGCATCTTCTGAGTAAGGGCCAGGAGTGCCGCTAAACATTTGAGAACGCACAAGCAACTTTTCACATTAAAGAATTAACAAAGCCACAATGGCAATTGTGCTGAGGGCAAAATCCAGACTCTAAATGAACACATCTGGTATTTAAAAAGAGTAAAATGTTAGGAAGGAATGAAGGTTTACTAAAAGGATATTGGATCATCAATTTTGGGCTGGTGTATTTTTCCTGAAAACTAAATATGTTTTATTAATTTAGCCAGTTTCATGCTATACAATTAGCTGTCATGTAATGTTATTTTGGTGTTTTTTGTTTTTTTTTTGTGTGTGTGCGTGTGTTTTCTTTTTTTTCTGGGGCATCACGGGGGTGGGGGAGAATGCATGTCTCCTGGTTCCAAACCTTCCCTTTCTTAAAAAGTAACAGATTTTATCTGACCTGAAGTATGCTACTTTCTAAGATGGCTGTGTGAATCATAAATCTAAATCTCAGGAGAACTTTCCCCTTGATATCTTGATCCATTCATTTTTTATATAGAATTTTTACAGAAAACTCTTGACTGAATTTCTGAAGTTCAAAATATGGAATCTGAGTTTGGTGTCTAGACATGTTCAGTCTATTATATAAACACGGTAAAGATTAAGATAAAAATCATGTGGGAAATAAGTTTAGTTATTTCAATTTGATTCCAAACTGAGTCAAAGTTACTATTTATTCCTAGTAAGAGGATACACCTCATCCTGCATCACTAAGCAGAAAAGGAAACCTTGGCCAGAGGAAGCATCATTTTGTTTTAGAACAGGGAACTATGGGAAGTGCTCCTGTGCCTTGAACTCTGGCTGGCACTGCTCACAACTGTAAATGCAGATGACACATCCATAAATGTGCACTCCAGGTAGTTCTTAGCATCTGTACTGTATCTCCATAAAGTGTAGTAAGTGTCTTGCTGTTCAAATAACAAAGATCCATGGTATCACAGGTTTATAATCCTCAATTCTAAATAATGCAAATGATCCGTTACCAATGATTATGTTGCTTACTTGGTTGTGTTCAACAGAATTATTATACTGCCTCTTTTCACCTGCAAAATGCTATTTAATGTCCTGGCATTGAACTGCTAATGCATCAGAAAGGATATGACAGCGTTATGACAGCGTTATGTCAGCAGTTAACAAAGATTTGCCGTTTAAAACAAAATAATTAGTTCCTCTAAGTTTTTGAAATGCATTTCAACAGTGCAAAAGTGCTGAGATCATTGCTGGGACTAACTAGCCATCACTCTCACCCTCTCACTTACACTTTTCCTGGGAACATTGTCTACAGTGTCTCATCACAGAAGCCAAGAAACTTGAAAATATTTTTTTCTCAGAAAGGGGAAAGAAATCCACCTCCTGTCATGTTTAGCCATTTCAAACAGCAAATTTTACATGGCTGAGTCATTTAATTAGAGGAGAGAAACGGAGTCTGACATGTCAGCAGTCTGTGAGACACAACTGATATCATTTAAAAGAAAGTGTCCTCGGCACTAGGTCTGATTTGTAAATGAAGTTTTCATACTTAGGTTTCCTAAAGATGAAAAGAACGACATTAAAATAACAAGAACTAAGAGACACTGAATCAAAGACATGCAGTATGTCCTAATGATATATCACAATGATGACTCAATAATAAAACATAGTATCACTGCATTCTGATACTACGAAAAATGAAGGCACCATGAGAAACACTACAAAGTTTATATAGTCCTTGCAGTTTACAAGGAACAGAATTGGAAAACCCCAATCTTAGAATCTCATTGCTAGGGGTGTTATACAGCCTCCATTTAGTAGCTTGTGGTTGTATGCACACTATTTCACTTCTCTATACCTCACTTTCCTCATGTTTTTTAAAAGGATAGTAGTACCTTTCCCATAAGTTAAATGAGGTGATCAGTAGATAACACCAGCGTGCAGTGCTGTATTCACAGTAAGTGCTGAATAAATACTGGAAAAATCTGTGAGTAATGTTGAACAGAGATATCACGTTATTTCATAGTCTGAAGGTTCCTTAAAGATCATCTGGCCAGTCTCGCTGTGGATAATGATCTCTCTTTTTGGTCTCACAAGAGGACATAACAGCATGTGCGGAACCTGCGTTTGACAAGGATTTACCACTCCAGGAAGCAACATATTTCATGATCACTATTTCCTTGGATTCCATTTAGATAACTCTAACATTTAAGAAATGTTTCCTTTGTTCAATAAACACTACTCTTTAAACTGTTTCTTTACAGAAGCTAAAAACAGAGCCTTTTCTTCAGGATCCCTTTCATATACTGAAAGATGACATTCACGCCCATCCTGAAGCTTGTCTTCATTTTGAAATGAAATGCCTCTGATCCCTTTTTCATGACAAATTCCAAAAGGCTTTGCACCTGCTTGCTTTCTGATTCAAAGCCCACTTCAAATGCAACATGCTTTAGTAGGTGGTATTTTGGTTGTTCTATGAGAATCCCAACGTAAGCGCCTTTTGTTTTCCTGCCTCTGGGACTATTTAGTGCTTTCAACCTGCATCCATTTAATTCTTGTTTTCATTTGGTTTGGTTATATTTTGTTTGTGTTTATTTGTTATCTGAGCTACATACTCCTTTTGATCCCTGTCAAGCTGAATACCTAGAGAAATGTGTGTTTTTGTTGTTGTTGTTTTTTGTTTTTCTATTGCATATGTGCACATTTGTGAATTGTGTAAAAATAATGTGCCACACTTTAAGGGTTCTGTCTAGTCACTTGAAAGCTTTGAATAAGGCAGTTGTAAAGACAGACCTTCCTCCTTCTCTTCCACCTTTTTTACTCTTCTCCCTTCTTTCTAAGTTATTATTTTAAAAATTATTGAAGACATATTATCTGCCAGGTAGAATAATTTAACTACATTATCTTATTTAATCCTTACAACCAGTAGACAGGGAAATTACAGTTTTTCATTGTGCAAACAGGTTGTCACTTGTCTCAGTCCCAGGCTGTTTGACACTAAAGCTCATGCACTTCGCCAGGTAGAAATTGTGGACCGGCAACTTTGGGATATTCCTTTGTGAAGAATTGTGCATTTAATTTATAAGTGTTTTTTGTAGTCTACATTCCTTCGCTATATTCATAACAATTTTTGTGAATGACTTTTTCAAATGCCTTAATGATTTCCAATAGTCTGTCTTGAAGGTCAAGTGACTGAATACTCTCTCTCACAAACCTCAACAAAAAATAACTGCAACCACAACAATAAACAGAACAGAGGAAACACATTCCACCACAAAACTCTTTTATAAAGTGAAACAAGGAGCAAGAGAAAAAGCAGGAAATGATAGTTATTAGGGAAAATAAGAAAGGGCATTCAATAAACCTGAGTGTAGTGTCCAGCTTTGTCACCTTCAGTAAGTTAATTAGTATTTCTGACATCCATTTGCTTAAACCAAAAAACAAACAAACAAACAAAAAAACTATTGTTGTGTTCTAGCATCTGCAAATCTCTTAAAAATACAGTACGTGGCTCATTATGATTAAAGTAAACATTAATAAAATGCAGCACATAAGAGATTGTGCAGGCATGGTAGGCATGTAGCAGTCAGCATAAACTAGTCTATACACTGGTAACAAATATCCCCCATTCAGTGGCTAACGCTATGCAAGTGTATGTCTGACTTGCCCTGTGTGTCCAGTGTTTGCTGGCAGGGGAATTTTAGTCCCTGTAATCAATGAAGAACCCAGGATCATAGAGGCTCACCCAATATCCCTGCCCAACTGCTAAGAGAGAAAAAAGAAAAGAGCAATGGCCAATCATGCGATGGATTTTAAAATGTCCGTATGCACTTATGGGTGATTCCAATCAATCTGGTATGCCTTACATGAATTACTACAGAGTCCCTAGAAGGAGGAGGGGGCACAGAAACACTCATTCAATTCTTAGTCAAGGTTCTCTAGAGAAACAGAACCAGTAGGATGTGAGGATGTGTGTGTATGTGTGTGTGTGTGTGTGTCCCTCCTTATGAGTAGGGAAACAGTTCATTATAAGAAATTGGATTACATTATTATGGATGCAGAGAAATCCAGACCCAAGATAGCTGACGATATAGGTCCAGTCCAAGTCCAAGTCTAAAGGTGGGAAAAGACCGATATCCCAGCTCAGAAACAATCAGGCAGACAGAAAGAAAGCATTCTTCCTTACTCAGTCTTATATTCTATTTAGACCTTCAGTGGTTTGGAGGAGGCCCACCCACATTGGGGAGGGAAATCTGCTTTACCCAGTTTACCAGTTCAAATGTTCATCTCATCTAGAAACATCCTCATGGACACATCCAGAAATAATGTTTAAGCCATTATCGGGGTGCCCTACGGCCCCGTCAAGTTTAACACATAACATTAACCATCACAGACTGTGACTCCAAAATACTATAAATTTGGAATACATGCGGGAATTTGGGGAACAATAATCCAGAAAATAACATGATTTAAAATAAACAGGAAAAGGAAAGCTATTACAATGGACTTTTTTTTTAATCATTTACAAAAGAGAAATCTTCCTCCTTCGACTTGTAGTTAGGAAAGTACTGGAAGATAAATACATCTGTGGCCCTTATGTTTAATCTCATGGTAGAAAAGCCAGAATTCCATCAATTTCTTATTTTCGTGTACAGTCAAAATTCTTTCCCCCTACACACTCCATATTCACATCCACATATGTGTCTAACTCACTTCAGAAATGATACCACACAGCTGTTTCTGTAGCCATCTGTTTTATTGTAAGTCCTTCTTTTCAATTTTATGTAATTCTGAGAATTGTGTCATTCTTGTATGAAGTTCCTCTTTCATCGTGCCACTCTAGGATCAGAGGATTTTAAATAAATATACATAAAATTTTATGCTGCATTTATGTTTATATTTTCACTAGAATAACATCTAATTGCCATGAAGAGCTTAGAATTCCATAGCCAATAATTGACGTTTATTCGTAGAAAACCATGTTTATAAACCATGGACAACCTATACAACTACATTTCAATTGTCTGAGCATGATTAACATTAATGGAATAGATTAGTCTTTATGTGAACTAAAACACTCATGTAGATGGTTTGCAAATGGCCTGGCAGAATATAAAGAACCCAGTTGTCAGTGGAAACAGATATATTGCAAAAATGTGTTTTTTTTTTTCTTTCTCACTTGATATTTGGCTCCACCATTCCAAAATGAGGGATTTCACTTTTCAAATCAGGAGGAAGAAACACTGTAGCCCCATTAGGCATAATCTAGAACCTAAGTTTTGAAGTCATTTCATTCCAAAGGTTGAAACACTGAGAGTATGGATTTCAGACAGTCTGTTTTCTTCCTGGTAAACCATTCATTCCATCTCATTTGATCACCCCAAATCTGTTTTGCAGTGGTCTAGATATTTTGGTACAGCTAAAGTAGTGTATATGCCTCTATGTATATATAATCACAGATATACCTGTCTTTCAGATGTTTCCATGTTCTCTGATAGGTGTGGCCCAAAGTACAAAGACATTTTAGGTGACAAAAAAAGTTTTAGAAATTACCTAGCTTAACCTTATCATTTTGTAGAAGAGGAAACACTTTTATAAAACAGACAGATGTAGCTTCTGTCACTAGCAGAAGTATCATTAATTGCTTCCTCTTTCTGAACTTCTTACTGAGCATTTCCTTGCATGTAAAATGAAGGCTGCTTTAGAGCTGTAGAAAGGTGACAGGTTTGTTCAGCAAGGTCTTATGCAAGAAAAATATCGAAGGAAAATGTCACCGTGTTCCCTTTCTCTCCTAACCTCTCAACCTTGGCACTTTCCAGAGATCTAACTTTACTTGGTAGATATCAGCATACTGATACCACAAAATTAAGAGAACACCAAAGGATGATTCAGTAACGTTGGTTGTTTTACAGAGTTGCTACTAACGTGTTATTTGACCCGGGACACATTAATCTAGCTATTTTCTATTCATATGATACAGTAAAAGGTGTTATAGCAGATTTTTAAAGTAATTTTTGAAACACAGACGTCTTTTAAGATTCTGGTGAAACGAGAAAAAAACACTTTTTCAGAGAAAGGAACATCGCTCAAGTTTTGTATATCAAATATAAAAGTGTAATTCCCTCAAAGCGACCACTTAGCCTCTGACAGCAAATGAATCATATGTTGCTGGAAATTGTATAACTCTAAACGCCCAGATCATTGAAATAGCTAATGCATTCAGTTAAAAGCAGTAAGACAACAAAATGTTAAGATTGGAGACACACACCTAGGTGTAAAGATGTCCTTAGAACCCTATAGATCATTAACTATCCCAATCTTGATTCTGTATCTACTATTTCCACCTGGCTGGGCTGGTGTGGTGGTAAGCAATTACATCTGTAAGCAAATGATAACAGCACTGTGCTGTCAACATAAACATTCAGTTTGTTAACTGGGAAATTAGGACATGGACGTTTTGGGGAGGTCTTTATTTTATTTACCACACTAACCATTTTTTTGATGTTTGCTTGTTGAACTTCCCTATACTCTCTTTAAGGCTACTTTTATCATCACCTTCTCCGTAAAATCAATTTATCCATTCCTACTGAAAAATGCCTTGCTCTTTTGAGGTCTTCATAGGACTTAGCATTTGGGTCCTTCATTGATGACTTCTGAGATTTTATTAATTACTATATTCACATTTCTTTTCCCTAAGGATGCAGAAGGGACAGTTTTCAAAATTAATTAATTAATAATAAATCTCCAAAAGGGGAACGGGCTTATATTCCCAGGCTAGCACTTAGGAAAATGGCTTCCATTGTGTGGATTGATAGGTTGGTTTTGCCCCTGTCTTTCTTTCTGGCTATCAATATCAACTGCTAACACTCCCCAGATGTCATCTTTCCTTATTACAGATATTGGACCCTCTATTTGCTTTGAAATAAATGAATGCTCTTGTCTAGTTTATTGGTGAAAAGTGAATTTACTCCACCTCTCTTAACATATGCTTCCATATGTTTTCAAGTGTCAGTTGCTTCTGTGCAATGATGTTTGTGAATTACAGCATGTGAACTATCTATTCTCTGCCTTAAATAATTATCCTAATCTTATTTCAGCACAAACATCCAGAAAAGGTTAAAGATTCTCAAGAATCAGTCCTCTGGGTTTTTATTGTTGTTTCATTTTGTTATTAAACAAACAAACAAACAAACAAACAAACAAAAGCACAGAGATGCATGAGCATCTTGGATTTCCTTCACATCCAGTGTCACTGCCTGACTTTGCAATTAAAGAAAATAGAAACAGGAGCAGAGAAATCAGCAGGGGTGAAACAGAGGTCTCTCTTTATGAGGTGTAAGTGAGGTAGTTAGCCAACTTCCTAGTGCTCTCAGAAATTGCATGAGGTCACTGGGGAATTCTTACCTCTTTTGTTATCTGCCAATTTAGATTTGCCAATCTGCTCTGCCTGGTACCATACCCAGACATCTGTGATGACATGAGTCCCTTCTAAAGCATGTTGATACACAAACATTTTAAACCATTCATTTTCCATATCCTTTTCTTCCCACTATAGGTTAAGGAATCTTAGGTCTTTATGATCACTGCCATCATTGTAATTCAACTGTAGCAACATTTCTTTTACAGATAAAATTAAGTCCAACACATAAACCGGAATGAGTTAAGATCAGAGCAGCTTACAGATTTGCAGAACTATTTCATCTATAAGTCTCCTTTGAACAAACTCCAGCAGTTCGTGCACAGGTAGCAGTAATGATATAGTGGAGGTTTCTTCATGACTCTCTTGGGCCTCTGTGATTTTTAAAGAAACTAAGTGAAATGTACATAGACACTTATGTGCTCTGCATTAAGGACATGGACAAGCCGAGTGTCAGTTTTGAAATTTTCCATTTAAATATTTCTTCCCACTGCCAGCAAAATACCTTCTGACAGAGCAAACATGATTGTAATAGGTCAGCCCCATCATTTCACAGCATTTTCACAACCTTCTCATAACTCTACTTTTCATGTGTTTATGCAGATGTAGCTGGTACATAAAAGCGACATTTGTTTAGCTTGTTTAGGATAGTTTGTAGGGTTCATTTCCTAATTCCTAATACGAGGCAACTTTCACTAAGATGTGAATAATTATCTATATCTTTTTTATTGAGCAATCACATCTCAGTATGTCCAAATTACTTACCTTCTTAACCGGTATCCGTTGCGTACATGTTTGCACAACATAACTCAACTTTTTTTTTTTTTTTTTTTTTTTTTTTGATCCTGTATTCTCATTTTCTTCACAATGTAACATGGCCCATCATCGCAGTGTATCTTTCATAAACTACAATGATGATTTTTGGTTCATTCTGAAGTAAATAATTACTGGTACATACTAGAAAAACTACAGTAATCAGCTATATGTATCTTTTGATCAGATCACTGTCCTGACAGACATAGCATTTTTGTCCATTTTCTTCTATAAAGATCAACTTAGGGTAAACACTGGACATGGAAGTTAGATTCTTTGTTCTACATGTACGGCACAGACTGAGATGTCCTCTCAGAACTCTTTTCAGAGAGTGGGGTTAGCTAAAGCCTCCAGCTATTAACAATAAAAAACTCCATTTCATCTTTTGGGCTGAAGTCAGACCCTCTTGGATGGCCTTCAGCCAATGACAGAGCAAGGTAGTGATACAAGGGCCTACCCATTTTTTACCAACTTTGGACTTCTTTAATGGCCAATCTTTGTCTGCAGCTCCTTGAAGAGCTGAAACTGACTGAAAAACTGACTGAAAGTTTCATCATAGCCTCTGTTAAAGTAAGCGCTTACTAAGTCAGGGAATAAACAGAGTTCTTAAAGAAAAACAAACAAATAAATACGATTGTTTAAAGAAACCAGTATCCTTATGTCTTTGTTCCTAGAATCACATGTATTCTTAGGGGGAAAAAATTACCAGAGTGGAAACAACACACACAGTTGTTTTTTTGTCTGTTTGTTTTATTTTCATTCAAATATTCAGTTACAAGACAAAATATTTTGTTTTTGTTATCATTTTAAATTATTTGCTTCTTTTGCATGGTGATTCAAAATTCATATAAAGGTGTAAGTGGAACAAAAACATGTTATCTCCATTTGAAATTTTCAGAGTTCCGAAACCGATGCATTTTGTGAATGATTCATACTATTTTTTATCTTTAAAAAGACATCATTATAAAGCTCATTGTTGAGAATCTATAGAATTTGAAGGCTCCAGAAGCTCTATGACTCACTCTGAGGTAGGATTCTAAGATGCCCTCTGAGATTTCTATCCCTTTGTGGTACTGGTGCAATGTAATGACTGGGACTGTAGAAATGATGGATTGTATTCCCATGATTAGGTTACTTTTGAAGGCACAGTTGATCTCAATACAGGGAAGTAATCCAGGTGGGCTTGACCTAATTACATGAGCTTTTCAAAAGTAAAGAGCTTTCTTTAGCTGGGGACAGAAGAGGAAGTCACTGATTTGAAGCAAGAGAATGATTCAAAGCACCATTGTTGGCTTGACGATGGAGAAGGCCATGAGGCAAAAAAAAATGGAGGCAGCTTCTAGGAGCTAGGAGTGGCCCGCAGCTGACGTCAATCCTATAACTACATGGAAATAAATTCTGACAATGACCAGAATGACCTTGGGACCATATTTTTCCCATAGCATGCAGATGAAAACTTAGACCAACAGCTACCTTGATTTCAGCCTTGTGATACTTTGAGCAGAGATGTCAGTCATGTGATTAATTTGCTTCTTATCTACAGAACTATGTTATTTTATAGCCCTAAGTTTGTGTTGACCTGTTACATAGTAATAGAAACCAATACAGTTATATTCTTTCACGTTTCGGAAATAATACAATTAGAAAAAATGCCCTTCTTAAATGTTCCAAATAATAAACTTTAAAATTCACTCTGCTGTTTTATAGAAAAGTAGTTTTGAAAATTTATCATTAATCATTTGCCAGGAAATAATTAGCACTAATAATCTCATTACCACATGGAAATATTCTTGTTTAAAGCATTGATAGAATAAATTCAATAATTATGTCATAAACTTTGAAATTTTAACATGAATGAAAAATAAGACCTGTACAGACAGGAATTTTTCTGAAAGGATAGCTAAGCATTTTATATGTTTTAATAAGAGTGTTACAAAGAAAGGTTTATTTGTGGAATTATAATAATGCCCAGTTATCCAATTCTTAAGACGTAGTATAACATTCCTGACCCTTTAAAGGTAGACTTTTCTTTAAGTATAGGCTCCTGGTAGGCATCTAGCTGCTTCTGACCATGAAGATTCTCTTCTCTTTTCCCATTAACAGTAGTAATATACACTGATACACACATATTGTTTATACCACAAAGTTATGTTTTCCCTTTGGACAACCTACTCTATTAGTGATAATTGAGAAGTTTAAAAAGTTATTGACGACAGGTTTGGAAATTCAATATATATTCTACAAACTAGGTTTTAGGGTAAACAAATGACTATTATTTTTGGTTCAACAAATGATTTGTTTTTGAAAAGGAATGGTGCACAAGTACATTTAATTTGTGTAAAAGTGTACAATAGAAAAACCAGCAATATTCTAGAATAATTTATTCTTTAACCACCTATTCTGAGGGAAATGATTCAAAACTAAGATTTGTTTTGGACTTGGTAGTTGATAGATATTTAACACAATATATTTTTAGCAGAAGTTATTACTTCCATAATAATCAGAGGGATATGTAAAAAATTATGACATAAAAAAAATGCTGGGTGGCTACCTTAGAAAACAGACTTGAACATTATAATTCTGAATTGGTATTGACAACAGGGAATGTCTAAACTGAATAAAGGGAAATGAAGCCTAGGGCAACAAAACTGATTAAGAGGAAATTTTAGTAGTTAATGACGATGAGGGCTATCAACAGACATTATTCTGTTGAAAGGAAAAGAAAATCATATTTGGGAAACACAAACTAGTCATGTTTGGCTAAGGATTAACCTTTAGACAATGGTTAATTATGAGATTTTGACAGAACAATAGTAGTTTTATGATGAAATTATTAGTAGTTTATTATAAATATAATTTGTTTACAATATGTGATGGATGTTGTGAATTCATTTTTTGAGCACTCACTCTTACTAGTACCCCTCCTTGTACTGCCTTGGTTGGAAAATTAAAAACTCCATTTCCCAGATTGCATTGCAACAAGTGTTCCAGGTGGGATTGATGTTTCTCTAATCAATGCACTAACAGGGAGGCTATACAGAATTGTGTGGGTGAGAGAGAGCGGCAGAGTGTTTTGTTTTAGATCACAGGCAATATGATTCTCCAGGGCTTTCCTGTCATGGTCATGGGTCAAATTTCTCATTTGGTGGCCCCATATCTGTGGTGGAGTTTTGGGAATTTTTCTTGGAAGCTTGGCCTACTATTGTTTCAGCCTCATTAAAGATTCTGTGAATTAGCTATATAACTTAATAAACCTCTTTCTTTAACTAGCTAGAATGGATCACTTTTTCTATTACTAAGGACACTGGCCAATGAACAGTATAAACAATTTGATGAGAGTAGTGGAGAAAGGGGACAGCAGGTACAGGTACCACACAGTTTAGACTTGATGAGTGCCTTGCAAAGAGAAAGCTGAGGCCTGTGGGTATTAGATGGTGGGGTGTGATTTAAGAGGCATTTCTAAAGTAGAGATACCGTAAGACTTACAAATTAGTTGAATGTGGAAGGAGGATGTAAAAGATAGATGTGATATCAGAATGTCATTGATATAGAAAGGAATTCAGAGAAAGCAGGTATGTGGGGAACAGGTATTCTATTAGTTTGGGCATATTTTAAAATTAAAAATCAAGAAGAAATGAGTTGCAGTTATTAAGGACAGATTCTGTTGAAGAGAATTTGAATATTCCTACAAAGGTTGAAATACACCTTTCACCTGTCTGATGTAAAGTTATAACTATAAATATCACTACAGTGCAAGCTCTATGAAACATGCTAAAAGATAGTGATTTTATACACCTGAGTAGAAATACAGACAATTGGAAAATCAAGTCAATTATACTTATATGAATTTTTTTCATTTATAATTTCAAAATAAATATGTACAGAGTTACCTTAAATTAACAAACTATATAAAACATATAAAACATAAATTACCTCTGATATAAAGCTTTGGGGTTATTTGATTTTTATTCTTAAATTTCTTCTTTCAACATTTTTCTTTCAGGGTTTTCTTAAATTATTATAACTCTGAAGTGAAACATTACTTTTAAGAAATAAAATCATTTTAAGGAAAATATTTGGTAGGGGTCAGCTAGCTAATTGACCCTTTATAATAAAGGCATTACTCTTGTTAAAATACACATATGTAGTATAAATATCTTTTTGTGTTTGTCCTATGCTTGTAGTCGAGTCTTATATATGTAAACCCCTTGATTAAACACTTAAAAAAATCCTAGAGTCCCTTCAAGAGCAGGTGGTGATATTATTTACCTAAACATTGGAGTAGAAACGCAATCATTTTTTTTTTTTTAGATTTTATAGATCAATGTATTGTATAATTCGTACACTAGCAAACTGGCTTCCAAGTCTTACCCATGATTTAATTGTCATTATTTTCATTGAATCATTTCACTAAAACCACCACATGAAAACCACATAGCATCAGAGAAACAAGAGGTCCTTGCTAAATATGATATCAGTGAAGTATTCGGTATTCAGCGTGTTTCATGATTAAGTCATGAAACAGTAATGTTTTCAGGGGAACACACACTACTAGTGAGTATAGTGGAGAAAGATGTGAATAATAAAAATAGAATAACATATGCCTTGTCATTAGTCCTTTGCAAAACAGAATCTTCTTTCATGTAATCTGTTGAAAACTCAGTTGCTTTGTGATACCCCTAAACTGGTTATTTTCTGGGAATAAAATCACCTTAGCTACACTATTTTTATTAAGCAATTATTTATCAACGGCTACATTCATGGTTTCTGCTTATTGAAAAAAAAAAAGTGCATTTGTTCCCAAATACCTGTGAATAGTAGTGTGTTAGTCTCCAATATTTTTAATCATTTCAAATTCTTACAGAGTATGGACTATTTTATAATGACTCTGTATTACTATTATGTATTCCTGGTTTTTAAAAAAATGTATGTAAACTTCATTAATTTAGTAGTCATTTTTGTGTCACTTTTAAGCCAACATTCCTTACCTTTAGCTTTTCTGCTTTCTACTTCAAATGGAATAATCATTCTAATTTTATTTTCTAGCTATAAACAGTAAAATAATCACGCCTTGTTTAGTGACATTTTCTTGGAGCGTAATACCATGAAAATACCTCCTCAAGTTCATTAACAATGCCTATCCTGAGATGACTCAGTTAATGATCTTGTATCTAATGTGCCAAAACTTTGTTTTTGCCTCATCTGAATGTTCTAGTTACTCATGTTCATTCCATGGATGAAAACTCTCAGTTCTTCTTACTTTTTGTGTCTTATTAATTGTATATATAACCTCACAGTATTGCTTCAGGAAACCTATAAAAAATTTAATATATCATAAATAACTCATCACTTTTATTTTCTTAAAATCCCTCACACCCAAATATTCAACACCGTTTATGATATAAAATGTTTTACTTTGTGTACATAAACTATATCATACCTATTTATAAACAAAGCTCGATAAGCAAAAATTCTCCAAGTTGTAATGCTTTGCATGTTTATTCTATTCTGGATTACATAATCTGGTTTCACAAAGGCATGTCTTACAGCCTAAAAGCTCTTGATTTCTATTGTATAATGGGGCCACTTCACTTACAATTGTCCTTGTATCCCTAGACCTACTTAAAACTATCTCTACGTATATCATTTAATGCGGGCCCAGCAGGAGAGTGTTTAAATAAATAGGTTCTGGATATAGAATGCTTGAATTGGCCACTTGTGCCCACGTTTCTGTGACGTTGGAAAATTACTTACCCTCCCAGTGCCTCAATTCTAACCGTGAAAAATAAGGAAAATAATAGTAACCTACTCTTCTTGTTGTTATTAAAACCAAATGCTAAATATTCTAAAGTGTTTAGGAGTATTCTGACACATACTGAGTACATATATATGTACAATATGTATATATACTGTGTGGATATATATATATAATATTTGTGTGTTATCTGTTAAATCTCTCTTCTTCCAACTGCCCCCAATTTTTCTCCTTCTCTTTTGCTGTAGGATAAATTCTGTCAAGATCTTGTTACTAATGTAGAATGCATACAGTGTTTAGAGACCTATACATTTATTGACTGTATATACTCTTATATAACTAACCCTAAAGCACAAGGCATGGAGCCCAGTTTCATTCACTATGAAGAGTGATAATTGAAATCCTAACAGTGTGGCTAAGAAAAACTTTCAATCCACTCAGTATTCTATTCTGCTCTATTTTTTCTCTTATTTACATCATAAGTCCTGCCAAGAGATGCCTGTTTTTTGCTTCAAGACTCAAGAATGCTAAGCTTTGATTTTTTTTTTTTTTTTTTTGGCTTATCTTCTTTCTCCAAACTACATTTCTGAAGTTTGGTATCTTCACCAATCTGTTTCTATAGAAAGAATTAGTGATTCTAATATGCTGTACCAATTGCTGGCCACTGATGTGATACTACAATTCTCTCTCTACAGTTGTCAGATGATTTTTAAAATAATTCAGCCACTCAAAAATGTGATGTGGGAAGTTCAGTTATATACGTGTGTGTGTGTGTGTGTGTGTGTGTGTGTGTGTATAACTTTTTAATTCTAAAGAACATTTTAATGCTTATATTATGCGAGTCTACCAATGTTCATTTTTTAAAATAATTTTTATTAAATCAGTTGAGGTGCTATTGGTTAGGAAAATTATATAGGTTTCAAGTGTACAATTCTATGATACATTATCTGTATTTTGCATTGTATGTTCACCACCCAGAGTCGGTTCTCCTTCCATTGCCACATATTCGAGCCCCTTTTCCCCTTCTATCACTACCCCCCCACCCCTTACCCTCCGGTGATCACTAAATTGTCATCTGTGTCTATGAGTTTTTGGTTTTTTGTTTGTCTTGTCCATTTGTTGCTTTCAGTTTTATATGCTACATATTAGTGAAGTCATATGGTTCTTGACGTTTTCAGTCTGACTTATTTTGGATAGAACGATAATCTCAAGATCCAGGGTTTGTTTTTTCTTTCTACCAATGAAATTTACCTTTTAATGATTTTGCAAGTAGTTTGTTGAAACATCAGTCCAATATTATATATGAAAATAACATTTATTTCCCCAATGGCAAAAGGAAGGGGATCAGGATATCTAACTGAACAAATTTGACATTTATTTTTCTGGATGAGAAAATGTCCTTATAAATAGAATTTGGAGAGGACTTTTATTTTGCTCCCTGACTGGCAATATAAAGACCCAAATTTAAGAAGAAGATGCCTCTCAATTAGTCAAAGCCAATTTTCTAAGGAAAAGACTTCTTTAAATATTTGAGAGTTTTCCAGTACATATGTACGCCTTCAGAAGTAAACATAGTGAGAATACTAGTTGAAAAATGACTTCTTATTTCAAATGAGACTTTTATTAAAAAAAAAAAAATCTTCAAGTACTTTCGCCAAGGAATTTTGACAGTGCATTTTGAAAATGTTTGACAATGGTAAAAATTTTCTTTTGATAATGCCATTTATGTAGAGAAAAAAAAAAAGACAATGATATATATATATATACATATATATATATATATATATAAAGATAACCAAATGGAGGGCGTTCATATTAAGAATGTTACATTTATAATACCCATGAACTATTATTTGTTTTCTCTTTACCAATGGGCAATTCTAAGGTGACGTGAAAACTACAAATGAGTGGCCCCTAGGCCGAGGTCTTCAGAGGAGGACCTGCAATATATATATATAATTCAGTAAGTATACAAAAATAATATATATATATATATATATATATATATATATATATATATATATATATATCAGTAGAGCTCATGAATTAAAGTAGAAGCCTGCAGCCCATGCCTAAAGATTCATTAAAAAGTCAGAGATTAAAAATAATTTCATACATTTCTGCTGAAACAGAAGCTCAATACTATACTGTTAACTTAAATTCGGAAGGAAATCTCTGTCTCTACATTTCTTTTCATGTCTCTGTCGCACCGCACTCTGACTGACTGCAACTATGTAATATTGAGTTTCTGATGATGTAAAGAATTTCCAGTTCTGCAAAATCACAACTGAATGGGTAGAGTTCACTATCTTCTCTTTAAACTTCTACCACTGTTGGCCTTTTCTCCGTTCCATGTGCCCCAAACCCTCAGTCCCCTGATGTAATCATTTCCCCCCTATCAGTGCTCCCTCTCCATGGAGTGAAAACATCATTCATTTATAATTTTATCAATGCCAGCTTCTTTGTTCTCTATCTTTTTACCACACCAAATGGGCAAAACACCTACATGTTAATTAGTCAAACTGTTTACCATTTGGCTGGTGGAATACAAACTCATTGTCTCCAGGGCATATTGGTCACACTCAATAATCCCTAGCAACCTTTCTTGATTTCTCTATTCAGTTGTTTCATTATCCATTCAGCTCTCTATCCTGTTCTCTATAACAGAATGCTAGCTGACCTGCGAATGTTCTTAGATATAATTCAGTAAGTATACAAAAATAAACATTCACATATTAGATACCACTCTGAAGTGGTAACTTAATTTAACTCTAAATTTTCATTTTTTGCCACATGAGTAAACATAAAATTAATCTTTTTACCTTAGCCTACATCATGCACCCTTATAGTTTACCGGGTTCTGCTTTGACTCTCATACATGACTACCGCTCTGAGATGTAGCTCGTACACTATTGATCCTTAGTATGTGCTGTTTGGTCCACATCTTTCTGATAGGCGGTTTATGCTCAATCACTGCAACTTCTGGGAGACATGCCAGCTCTTTTTCTCTCTTAATTGTCTAGTTCAGGGCACAGAGTAAATATTGAATAATGCTTTATATCAGTCTGGGACCTGTGGGAAACTTGACCCCGGAAAGCCATTCCATTGTTTTACAGCTTAATATGTGCTATCTCCATTTCTGAGCCAGAGTTTGTAATCAATATAAAGTGAAAATCTATTATTCACAAAGATTGTTAGAAATTCCATCAAAAACCTTGGTTCACCCTAGTACTGTTCCCACTTTACAAGATTCTGTACGTATTTCTGTAGACTCTTTTGATCCCGGATTTATGTATTCTTCCCTTTCCTCTCATCTACAACTCTAGAAAAGTCCAGACCTCCTTCTTCCATGTTAGAGGAACACATGTGTCCTGGGTTGTTAAAGGATAATCTCTATGTGAAAAGGAGACATCAGAGATCAAATTTCTCTCCTGACCAAATGATCAACAGTTTAATAGTTTACTGTCACCAAATACGTCTCCGTTTGGCAAGAAAAGAGATGATATGATACTTACATGTACGCCTCCCCGCAGCTCATTGGCACTCTTTCTGAATGGTGCTGACTCAGACCGAGGCGCCAACTTTCTGAATTCACTCCTACTCCTGCTCCACTTCCCTCTCCATCACATTTTTAATCTAGTCTAATGTTAGAGAAAAATTACTCTGTAAGATGACTCAGTCTTATGTGCTTATGCTTAGCCTTTATCTTTGCAGCTACATATACAAGGATTTGTATCTTTTGCTTTCTTATTATACAGCTAAAAACTTGAATGTAGTTGATTGCCTTGGAAGGTTCTGGCTATCTCATGCACTTCTCATGTGACTATTATCTTATCTACCCTTCAGGTATCACCATAGTACATCTTCTCTGGGAATATTTTTCTGTTGCTGACAGACTAGTTTAGATGCCATTTTTGGAAAAGTTATCATCCTGATTTTATCCCTATATAGCAATACTTTTCACACAGCTAGCATTAAATCTCCACTTTGTGTTCTCTCTTTCTTCTCCAAAACACTATAGATGGCTTGCAAGCAGAAACTATGGATTTTTCTTCCTTGCATTGTATAATTAGAGGCAGGACTTAGCACAAAGCCTCCCCTTGTAAACATTTTGAAATGCATGTTGAACATACACTATTGGACTTGACTAATCTCATCGACTCAGGAAGTATGGTATCTCTATGCCTATCTGGCATATGTGGACAATCTCTACTCTTACCATCTCTAAGTATCAGAGACATATTGTGAAAATTCTGTTATTAATGTTTTTGTATAACCACAGTGGTATGCATTCTCTAAAATGGAACATTAAACAGCAGTGTATCTACTGACTTAAATAAGTAATCTAAAATATATTTTGGATCTCACCACAAACAACTTTCCTTACTGTTAACAGCATTTGAGGAAAGCACATCACAAATACACTTGGCTGTATAAAACCAAGTGACAGTCTAATTTTAGGTCTCAAGATACAGTTATAATAATGTACTTACAAAGAAATGTTTGGTTCCCTTAAGGATTGGTATGCAAAAATAATTTGATAGGTGTGAATTTAAATATCCATGTTGTACCCTAAGGCTTGTTTGTTATATCTGTTGAAAATGTGTAAACCTAAATTGAGAAAATGATGAAATAGAAGACTTAATTATTTTTGATGTGGATGGTATCTATAAATAAAATTATAACCAAGATATTAGCCAATCAATATAAATATATAAATAAACATAATCAGCTACTAAAAGGCATTGAAAATAGTCTTTCCCTTCCCTAATGTCCTAGACAAAAAAAAAAAATAAATAAATAAAGATTCAAAGACATTCTAAATTAGTTTGACATCAATAAAAAATGCTAAGTCCTATTTGTGATCTGCAATGCAGAACTTACCAGGGTCATAATTCAGTGTATTAATATAAACAGTCCTTGGCACTACAGAGAAGGCCCAGTAAGACAGAGACTCAGTGAGAGGGGAGCCCAGTGAAAGGTGGGCCCAGTAACAGCATTCTCCACATTGAAGCAGGCACCCTAGTGACATTACTCTTCTGCATTCGAACTGCCAGGTACCCCCACACACACACACACACACCCTATGTAGATTCTCTTTGCAACAGGAGCAGTATTATACTTCACAAATTACAAGTTCATGTACGTATAACATATAAACACTTATAAGTAAGGATGAACGTGTGAAAGTTGACAAATTATTAAAGTTTTCCATTTTTAGATGAATTTATTTAAAAAAAGATACTGACTTGCTATAAGAAGCAAATATTAATAAAGTTCTAGCATTATTCCAAAATGTTGAGATCACACTTTTTTTTTTTTTTTCAAAAGCCTATTTGGCATCCGTAATGCTGTCGTTCAGGTAAAAGATATTTTAAAAATCTCTGAATACTAGGGAAGTAGTTCCAAATGATTATCATTTACTAGTTATGGAAAACATACTCACTTCATGAAAAAAATCTTTATGGGAAAAAACATAAATAGTATTGACAATAAATGGTCATTTTGAGAATGAATTGACTAATTTCACATACTCATTCATTGAGATAGTGAGGGTGGTCTAAGGTGATTCCTCAGTATTATTTAATACCTCCAAATAATACATTCCAACTCCTTATTAAGCACTTATAAATAACTAACCAAACACACATATACACCCACATTGGAGAAGTATGTCTTTGATGAGGATGTCAAGGACTAGTAGTTTTCAAATAACGTTGGTTCCAGTGAATTTATTTTAAATTTTTATTATCTCCAGACTTTTAAGTAGTTCAGAATCAGTTTCAATTGTCCTTGTACCTTTTTAGGGAAGTCAAGCCTTAACTTCTACAAATGAAGAGCAGAATGTGAATAATACTAAACATCTTTTTCAAATCAGTTTTTTTCCAAGTATGAATGGTGTCTGAAACGTTGAAATTTCAGTAAGTGTCTTAAATACACATTCAATTTTTACGAGAATCACAATTTGTTTTTTTCTCTTCAGATATCACTTCACTTACATAAGCAAGAAATACAGAATGCACTTAATGCAGCACACATATTTTTAGACTGTAGGATATTTCTTACAACTACCAGAGATATAATATTTAGTTATCATTTTGACATTGTCTTACTCAAGTATTTTTATCTAACATAGCAGTTATTATAGATATTCCTACATGAGAATATACAAATTGAAAGTTCAGAATTGATTTTAGTCTCCCTCGTAATCTTTTTGATTTGCCCTCTAAGGAAGAGAACGAAGTAAAGACTTTTTATTTTGCCCACTTTCCTGGAATCTAAATCAATGACTACAGAGGAGTTTTCTTATATTGCTACAAAGCAGAAAAAAAAAAATGCTTTAAGGAGAGTGCTTTGGTGACAAGCATGAAAATAGTAGATAAGAACCCTAGAGATGTGACTTTTCAGGTATCATGCCCAGGTTTGTTCCCTCCTAGTCCAAACTAAACATTTTGCAATGCTAACTGTACTTTTGTTCATGCCCCCCTTTCGACTAAAATGTCCTCTCTAACTTCTTTCCATAACAAAATTATTATCCTTCCTATGCCAACTTTTCTATGAATCATTTTAGATTCCATTTTTTATAACTAAATACCCCATCACTGTAGCTACAACATATGTATTCAGGTGGCATGTTATTAAGACAGATTTTTATGTTTATTGAACAATTATAAGTAATTGTTCAACTCTTATTGTTCTGGACACATTTCAGATTCTTAACAAGCAATAACTAAATGATGATACTTGGCCTTGAATGTCAAAGTAAGGACTTCCCTCTTTATTCTAAAAACAGTTGAATCAATCAGGATGTTAATGAGGTGATAAATAAGCATCAGGCTCATATTTAAGAACAACTCTGATAGTGAGTAGAATGGTTTGGATAGACATAATGGTTAATGTGCAGAAACAAACTAAGAAGCTATTTCTGTAATTTAGGAGAGAGATGATGCTAAATTGGACAAGAAACATGCCTGTTGGAAGAGAAGGCAGTGAATGGAATTAAAATGCTATTTGTGAAGTAAAATGATAGTGTATGATGATACATGAGATGTTTGTGGGGGTGCAGATGAGGTAGAAATAAAAGGTGATTCCTAGTGTCTAGAAATGTCTGACTAGATTAATTATTATGTCATTCATTGAAGTAGGAAATTACAGGGGAAGGCCAGATTTGGTTTTAAGATCATTATTGTAGTTCTGGAATGCTAGGGTTTTGGTGCCTTAGAGCTATCCAAGGAGAAATTCAAGTAGACAGTTGGATGTACAAGTCAGAACAGAGGCATTGGGAGACCTAACACATGTGAGAGTCATTGAAATAAGGCAATTTTGTGAAGACCGGGTGTCTGACAAGATTGCCTAGCTTTGAGTACTGGGTGAGAAACAAAGGACAGAGACATGAAAAATTGCAACATTTAATTGCAACATAGAAATTGCAACATAGAAAAAAATAAGCCTTCAAAGGAGTTTGAGAAGAAGCAACTGGAGAGATGGGAGTAAACATAGAAATAAATGCACTTTGTCTCAAAACTTAGAGGAAAACTATTTTTGTTTTGCTTAAGAAGAGGGTTTTTTGTTTGTTTTTGGCGTGGTCAGTGTTACTAAATATTCAAATAAGATAAGAGTTAAATATGTTGATTGGAATGAGTGATAAATGAATCTTTGTAAGGGATTCATTTAGAGGACTGAGGGTAGGAAAAACCTAATAAGAAAAATCTAAAGAAATGTTAGAAAGTTTTTGTTTTTTTTTAAAGTGTACAGAACTTTCCAAAACATGTGGTTAAATGGAGGATATAGACCTTTCCATTATTTATTTATGTAAGTGCATGGAGGTTCTGTTGACATATCCCTAAGGAAGAGGATAGAGTAACTCTCAGTCCAGCAAAATATAACTTTAACCATACTACATTTATTAAATTTTAAAAATAAAGATCGTATCTTTTAGAATGGCGTATTTACCAGGCACAGAAACACAGAATAAAAAGCAAATATTACCATTATCTCTCCATGAAAGGCTCACCCTGGCCAGAGGTTACCGTATTTTAAAGAAACCTGAATTAGGTATCTTAGTTTGATGCCATTAAATATTTGAATGTTATTAACTTCCGTTGCTCTCCTGTTCTCACAAAGCTATCTTTACATCATGTTTGATTTCTTCCTTTCTTGAGAGAGAGGGAATACATTCCTGTAAGAACTCAATATTTCAGTTTCCTTCACTGTTCCAGTTCTCTTCATAGACTAACTCATCACCATTTTGATTTCATACATCACTCTTGTGAGTTTCGTTAATGACAGTTTGGTCTTGAGCAATGAACTTGTTCATAGTTCACAGCTGAATTAGATTTCTGCGTATGCAGACCTAAGGGCAGGTTCTGAAATCCAGTTAATATACTGAGGTGTGCCTCCCACCACCCCACCTCACTATGGTGAATTGATGAGTGAAAACCATTCTATGACATGCACTGCTCTACATTAACATCTCTCATTAGATATAAAGTTTTCTTTATCTCCATTTTCACATTTACAGGTCTGTAGCTCATGTATCTTTTTAAGTATTTTGTGGGCAGATATCATTTATTTTCCATAGCACGTAGCAAATTGCTCTAGACATATTGACTACTGAAAATAAAGTAAAAAAATTAAGTGTTTGTATAATTTTATAGATATGAATTTGACCATAGGAGAGTATTATTTGCTTGGCAGCAAACTCTGTATTTCATATGCACTATCTATTTACTTATTGAATTCTCTTGTTCTCAAAATTAAAACCCTGAGGGGCAGGGTATTATTGTGAATATGATATACTTTCAAAATCTGGGGCTTTAACTGATAGATAATAGTTAAAGATGAAAAGTTCTGCACTGTAGTTCAACATTTTCACAGAATTAACATTCTTCTGAGGCATGATAACTATGTACCCTCAAAAAACAGATTGCCTATAACATGCTCTATTTGTGATGGGATATTAAAAACCGGCTCTTATAATTTTTCACTCAACACCACATTTATAGATTTGTTTCTGCTGACAGAATACTGGAAATGTAATTAAATGTTTAATTAAAATGGAAAATAAAGCCTTGTTCTCAGAAATTCAGTATGGCCCAAAATATAGCAAATGTGAGTGATTATGTATCTCAAAAGCATGTACACTGATTTTCTACATGTATATATTTTTCTAATACTCAACTATAGTTACACTTGTATATTGCAAAATCCCCAAAGCAAACTGTGCATGGTCATCACAAAAAAAGATGGCACATCCAGAGTTCATATAAAGTTTAGACTAATATTTATATATGGAAAGTGGTGAAGATTTAACTATTGATGGGATGTGATATTGATCGAAATGCCCACAAAAGGTATGTCTACACAAGGCTTCAGTCCACTTTTTATTTTTCATAAAGGACCAGATAGTAAATATTTTCAGCCTTGTGGGCCATACGGTCTTTGTCAAACTGCCCTATTCTATTGTTGCATCATGAAAGCAGCCACCAACTATTATCAAATGGGCGTGAATGTGTTCAAATATATCTTTATTTATGAACACTGACGTTTGAATTTCATATCCAATTTTGCTAGTTTTCTTACTTGAATTTTTCTTTACCATTAAAAAAAAAAAAAATTCTTAGCTCACATGCCCTACTAAACAGGTGACAAGCTTAATATGCCCAGACAGCCTTAGTTTGCAGATCAATGGTCTATATACACAATCACCCACATGCATGCACAGGCACTTGCGAACACCACAAACACACCATTACTCCACTTAGGTTACACTTCAATCTAGTCAATAAATGTCTTTGATCTTAGCTCCTGCTATTCTCTGCCTTGCTCATTCTTATCTATTTACTCTTGTTCATTCTGGTGTTTTGTTTTGTTTTTTTCCTCTTTCATGAACAATCTATCGATTCTGTGTTTTGAGTCATGCTTAAAAATTCCTTCCACATTCAAAGATGTCATAGACATTTAACTAATTTTTCCCAGAATTTTTAGGTGTTCATTATTATTATTATTATTATTATTATTATTCAATAAATTTGTCATGGATAAATCAACTCAGTGCTGTGTTTTCATGAAAAGATGTCTAATCACTCTAATCTTTTAAGCATTTGCTCCTGGAATGTGTTGTCATATGTGTCAGATCAGAATCGAGATTTATTTTTTTGTTGCAAATGGTTAGTCAGTTGACTCTCTGCTGTTAATTGAATAATCCATTCTTCCCTTTTCTAATTTTTAGAGTCACTTTGTGACATTAAATATTGCTGTCTTCTGTTATCTGTTTCTACATTGGTTTCCATTGCATTGAGTCATTTCTTTACTTATATATAAATTACATTTTACAATTTATATTCAAAATCTATTTGAAGTTTATAGGTCAATCCAGTATGACTTCCCTGTTTCAAAATCGTCTTTGTACCTCCAGGTAATCAATCTTGAAATAAAATTGACATCATTTGCCAACTTTGAAAAATCCTGTTCAAATTTTGGTTGTAGTTTTGTAAAGTTCTTATTTACCTGAGAATTGACATATTTAATGTATCATCAAAAGAAGAAAACTTATCTTTCTTTTAGGTTCTTTCAAAAAATTTATAATGCTTTCTTATGAATATAACACATTTCTTTTTAAATTACAAAATATCTTTGTTGAGATTTTTAAAAGGAACTGTTTGATACATTATATTATTTTTGTATTAGTAGCATATCATATTGATGATTTTTTATGTATGCAACAATTTTATCATGTATAGAGCAACTAAGTATTGTGTTTCATGGAATATATGTGAACCAATACTATATCTTAAAGCCAACGTAATAACTAACCAAGCATTATATAGATTTATTTTTTTATAAATGAACAAACAAAACAGAAACAAAGTCATAGATACCAATAACAAACTGAGGGTTGCCAGATGGGAGGAGGGTTAGGGGGCTGGGTGAAAAAGGTGACAGGATTAAGAAGTACAAATAGGTAGTTACAAAATAGTCACCAGTATAGGGAATACAGTCAACAATATTGTAATTGTATGGTACCAGGTGTGTATTAGAGTTCTCAGGGATTCACTTCATACATTACATAAATGTCTAACCACTATGCTGTACACTTGAAACTAATATAAAATAATATTGAATGTCAATGGTTTTTTAAAATAATTTTTTAAAGTTCATTTTTTAATAATAAAATACTATTTGTTGATTGAGGAGTACATAAAAACAGTGAAGTAGAAAGAGAATAAATTCATATTTTAGCAATCTGAGTATTATACTTAATTTCTTCCAATGTTAATTTTAATGGATATTTCAGTTGTTTTA
>NC_142503.1:13305000-13360000 GCF_057876585.1 Rhinolophus sinicus | reverse complement strand
AGAATAGAGACAAGCATTAGAGAAACAGTTGTCTTGGAAAATTTAGTTGGGAAATATAGAACAATTACTAGGAAAAGCCATTTGTCTATTTGAGATGTCTGTTTTAAACACAGAACAATTTCTACAGTAGTGTGATATTTCTCTAGGAACTTAAAACTGTAATTGAAACTGTTTATTTTCGTCTTCCATGTAGAACCCTCCAATACAAACACACAGTGATATTTGTGTTGTAATTTTCATAAAAGTGTACATGACTTCTGTGGTCTTTGCTGCAGCACCTTCTCAACTTTCTTTTTTATTTTTAATTAAAGTTTATTAGGGTGACAATTGTTAGTAAAGTTACATAGATGTACAATTCTATGATACATCATCTATATAGTATATCACATTTAGTGTTCACCACCCAGAGTCAGTTATCATTCCATCACCATATATTTGGTCAACTTTCTAAAAATGGGGAAATATTGTTTGATTCCTTTAAAATGGTGTTCATGCACATTCATCTTTCTTTCCACATCCTAACGTATAGGTGCTCTGATTTCATATAAAATCAGTCAAAATTTGGTAGAAGCAACACTGAAAATGTCCTAAAATGATCAAGTTCACAAAAATGAATTTAAATGTAAAAAAGTGACAATGTTGCAGGAAAAACACCGAACAGATGAATGGCTTCTTTTTGCTGGGTATCCTTTCTGACTTTTTCTCTGTTTCACATACTCACTGTTGTGCTTGACAGGTTCTGTGATTGGCAAACCAATCCCCTTTATCTCTGGGCTCTGATTTTTGTTCTCTGGTACTCTGAGATAGAGAAAATTTATATCTTCTCTGAACAGATTGTGGACAGAAGCAGATCCCTTCGTTAGTCCTGTCTTTTACTTCAAAGAAGTAGGTAATCGCAATGGCACCAGGTGTCAACAAATGAACCACATTGTTATCTCCCCAAATCTCACCCTGCTTTTGTTTTGTAATATGTTCTCTTCTTTAGTGCACTAACATTTACATTTAGGAAGAGGCCATTTATATGCATATATTTTGGTAAAATCATAATAGGAAGTGAGAAGTTGTGTCAATTTTTATCGCTGCTAGTTACTGAGTGTATATAGTGCACCAGATACTGTAATGGGTGAATTACGTAGGTGATCTTCTTCAATATATTTAATCACCACAACTCAAACACCAGAAATGTACAATTACATCACCAAAGATGAGCAAACTGAGAGTCAGGGCTTATCAACGTCAACACACCAAATAAGTGGCAAAGGCAAAACTGGACCCAAATTGATCTCTAGTCAAAGTCTACGTATTTTTCAATTTCTCTGGGGGTCGGGTGATGGCATGAGATTTTACAGTAAAGATCTCTGTTGTACAATATATTCAATGAAGTTCTAAGGGAAATTCGGAAATCAGTAACTAAATGGGTTCACCGTTTTTTAATACAAAAGTTATATAATTGTATTCCTGTTTTGTGAGGAGTAAAATTTAAAATGTAGTAGAAATGTACTAGAAAGATTGATGGGACCTTAGAAAGAAAAGATTCTGGCTTAAAGAATGTAATGAGAAAATCATCAATGTCAGTAATGACTAGTTGGTAATGATGGACAGAACATATGGTTCGGGACAATATGTATAAAAGTGCCAGGTATGATATGTGAATATTGGATGCTTGAGGAATTTTTAGATAGGCAAACCAGGGTGATGACAGTTCTTTTCTGACAATGCTTGAGGCCTAAATATATGTTTCAGTAGGACTGAGTATTCTGAGAATAACCTAACCCTCCTTATAGTGTAATGTTGCCACTCTGAGGGCCAAATACTGAACAGGGCAATGAATTTAAAGCCTGAAATTCCACTGTTCTCCTGAGCTCATCATGAAATTCTTACACTCTGTGAAAATTAAAAGGACTGGACTTAATACAATGCAACAGCCCTACAGAGAAATTATTTCAGCCCACCATACACAATTGACTTAGAGAGAAAAAAAGAAAGAAAAAAAAAGAAAGAAAAAAGAAAAAAAGGAAAAGACAAAGAAAAATAACACAAGACATCTTAAGATATAGGTAAATGAAATCCCTTTAGATCTAACCAATCTTCCTAGAGTCCCAAATTGACACTGGCAATATGAAATTTATTTTGAACACACTTTTCAGACAATACTTTAGAGACACTGTTCTCTTTTTAGCTTGTCCTGTTCTTGATGGGGTTCATGGCCCCTATAATTTTTTCTTTGAGTTAAACATAATCAGGCTTGATGTGATGATCCAAGTTTTCTTTCAGGTTAGCAGTAAAAATAACATTTAATATATAACAGCTAACTTTACTATTGTGCATTCAAACACATATACACCCACATTCAGTGTATGAGAAGGTGATAGAGTTTACATTTCAATTTCTTTCTTTCAATACAGTCTTTAATTTCCTTCATGAATAATTATACATCCTTGAAATTTAGAAATCCTTTTATAAAGCAACTCTGAGTAAGCCAGGAAATAGTAGAGTATAGCTAATCACACATTCTTGAATGAAAATAAAGCTTCTCAGACATTAAAATAAAACTAAAAAATAAGTATAAGTTTTCACTCATCAATTTGCATGCTATAGAATATGCAAATTTCTAGTATAATAATACTTAATTTGACCTGTTTTAGACTTTTTTTTCCATTGTGATAAAAGTTATTGAGTTTCCATAATTTTGTATTGCCAACTTGTGCAACTATGAGAAAAGTTCAATTTACTAATCAGTAATATAAAGTTCGGATTACTAAAATAACCTTTTAAAATCATATACAATTAAGATTTACTAGTGTTTCCATTCATCTCTTCTGATTTATTTTAAGTATCATCTCTCCCCTCTCACATCCCATCTGTTCCTCTCTCTCTCTTTCGCTCTCTAGTCCCCTAGTATGTCTTTATCATTCATCCTATAGAAATGTTTTTCTCTTGTCCTTTACAGGCAGTAATGGCTTCTATAATTAGTATTACTGTCTGTAGATGACTCGTGAAATTATGTCTCCCACCCAAAACTATTTCCCAAACTGCAGTCTCATCTTGCTCGGTGACTCTTGTATAATTTGTCATGATCTCTAGCTAACACCACAGTATCAGCATATTCCAATCTGAATCTACTAGGTTTCCTAACCAGATATTACTCTTTCATTTCCTCCTTCTACTAATGACAATGACATCCCCCCCCCCCCCCGCCAGGACCACACTTAGAAACTGATTCACTCTAAGCTTCATTATATTATGGTTCATTATTTCTCGAAGTATCTACAATATGGGTACCTTTCCTTTTTCTATTCTCGTATCAAGTTAAAGGCATTCATTATGTATTTCTGGATTTTAACTATAACATTGCCATTGCTTTTTCATCCTGTAATTCATCTTGCAGAGTGATAACCATGATGTAGTCAATATATTTTGGTTATCTATTAAGTCTTATAAAGTGTGGACTGTGTCCCAACCAGACCAGCTTCTTCCTTATAGTGGGCTTGTGTTCTGATTTCTCTGTTCTTTTTCCATGAAGCACAAAAACTTCTAAAATGTCCCCTACCACCTCTGACCCTCTCACAGTATAGTTTAGTAGCATCACAATAACATGACATTTAAGCACATATGTTAATTGCCAGGCATCCTACCTGCCTGATTAGCAAAAACTCAGGCAAGCAATGATGGTGGAATGCTGTAGACTAAATGAAGGTGGAAGAATTTGAGATAGAGATTAATGGATAATTCGAGGATTGCCAATAAAGAAAGATGAGTTGACTCTGATTTATGGGATTGATAGTAGTGGTGAGTAGGCCTGCTTCATGAGGATACAGCCTGCATAGTCTCTCACAAGGTGCCACAGTCAGAAAGGACCCATGCTGCTTTAAAGTTTGCTGTGATAATCTCAAAATTTTTAATAATTTTTGAACATGAGTCCCCCTGTTTTCATTGTTCACCCTTCATTTAATTGTACAGCTGGCCGTAGTGGTGTGGACAAGAAAAACATCAAGACTAATGCCAGGATATTTTTTGAACAATTGTGTGTATGTGCACGTGTGCATGTTTTATCAACTCCATTCTCCACCTCATCTCAAACAAGGTACTATTAAAAGTAATTTATCGAAAATTTAATATATTAAAAACATTGTCCCTATATAGTTTATAAAGTTTATGGTGTTTCATTGCATTTTAGTGATTTCTTTCTAGTTTTTATTTTAGCTTAAAGCGAGAGAATCTGACTTACTTTTCTTTACATCCCTCAATAGAACCTATTTCTTTGCTTTCTATATGATCTCTGCATTTTCAGCAAACATATATAGTGTATATTTGCATTCATCTATATATACATATAGACATGTGTACGTGTTAATGTATATACATATATAATGGATTTGTATATAAACATGGATATATAAATTATACACATACAAAGCTATAAGCATATGTATAAACACAACATTTTTGGCTAAATATCAAAAAAAGAAATATTGAAACTTGACAAATTCAATTTTCTAAATGTCTTCCAACTGAGCTTTAAAACAATTTAAGACCATTATATTTCTCAATTAGCAATAAAATACTAGGGGGATGGATACGGACAGAAAACTATGGGAGAAAAACAAGGACAGTCAATAATCATTTAGTAATCACATGAATAGAAAGTAAAACAATGAGATAATAATTTTCAGCTATTGAATAAGTAAATTGCAAAAGAAATGTTCTTGGTCAGGAAGAGTGAGGAACCAACTAAGCTTTTACTCTTCTCTAATGGTGTTGAGGAGCATTAAGGTTATCCTGTGTTCTGAAAAATGTTCATATGTTTTGCCTAGTAGTTCTGCTTCCAGGAGTCTACCCAAGTGCAGTAGTCAGAGATCCAGGAAGAGACTTATAAACAAAGATGTCCATAGAAGCATTATTTATAATATAAAACACTTAGAAACAACATTAATATTCAGTGATAAAAAGATTAAATAATATATATATATATATATATATATATATATATATATATATTTGCTGTGCAATATAATGCAGGTATTTTGTGAAAATGTTGGAGAAGCACATTTAATTGCGTAGAAATATCTGATATATTAAAATTTAAAAGACAAGATATATTCATCAGTTTTCCACATGTCTCATAAGTTGTTCTTACGGGAAACATTAATAATAGTAAGTTTAAGAGTGACTGTGTACTACTGACCTCTCTGGGATGACATTCACAAATTAAATATAGTTCTGAAAATAGGTCAACCCGAAGTTCTTATTAATTGAACATTAATGAAATAACCCTTGTTTTATAAACTGAGATTATAAAAAATGATTTTAAACATCTGTCTCTTTTCTGGTATTATAAATATTAGATATTGTGAGCAGTATAATATTCACTGGATGGTTAAGAATCTTACAATACTTCAGGGTTTTCAAAATGTCTATATTCATTTTATAGCATCAAAGAGGTAAGTGCAGAGAGATATGGGAGGCTGAACTGAGCGAGTGCTGTACTCAGGACATTCAATGGAAGCTATATTTTTTCTTTTAACATAAAGATCCCAAGTAAGAGTTTATTTGTGATTTTCCTTTTTCTACTACAAAATGGAGCACAGAAGCAAATATGATTTATTTAATGAAACTTACTAAGCACTTACAATTAGGATTCAACTAACCTTTATTCAAAGCTTTTTATATACAAAGGACTGTGCAAGACCCTTGTGCGTGTAAAACTCAAGGATTGTGACAGCTCTGTAAAGCATGGTTTTCCCACATTAAAAGTCAGGTAGCATGTTCAGAGAGGAAAACAACCTGGTGAAGAAAATCTGTATGTAATATGAGTGGTAGACGTAAGACTTGAACCTATGTCTTCCAATTCCAAAGCATAGTTATCTACACTACAACAAGCTGCATTTAGACAAACCATGTGCCAGGTGCTCATTAGTAGCTGCCATTTAATTAGAGATGTAAACATATAATATGCAATAATATATATCTAATGATAAAGGAAGCAAATTTATTTACAAGGTACTATATACCTAGTAGTTTTGTAAGCATGTTATATATTTTAACATATTCAGCCCTCCTAGAGAGCCTAAGAGATCGATCATATTGCTATGAACATTTTCCTAGAAAAGAAACTAAACACATATGATTAAACACATATGACTTCCAAAGTTTGTGTGCTTCTGGATTCTGTGTTCTAACTACTATGCCATATTGCCTCTAACTATAACACAATTTATCAAAATGAGATGACGGCAGACGTTTAAAAGTATTTTGTGGCCTCAAAAAATGTAGGGACTAGAGAAACCTGTTGGAGCAAGTTTCTTTCTCAGAAGAGATGACCTTTGTTCTTAACTCTGAAGGATGGATAAGGCAAAGGGGCAACAGGGAAAGAAGGGAATGGTAGTCATCCCATGGCTGAGGGAGAAAGGAGTTAGAGATGATATTAACTTTGTCAACTAAATGAATCACAATGTGGCTAACAAAAATAAAAATTCATTTAAAAGGATGAGAATTAACTATAGTCTTCAGAAAAATGCAACATTCCAGGTCAATTTTCAATAGTTTAGAGTTGAGCAAGATCCTCGCCACCTGCATTTTGATGCTTGTTTTTATTAAGGATGCCGGTTTACATTTACATTTTTGATGACTGTCACGGAATTGATTTATACTGAAATTATTGTTGGTAGAAACCTCCAAGTCTAAGACTTCTCTCCACTGCTATATATTTAATACATTCATGCTTTAAGTTTCAGCTGTAGTTCTTCTTTGTTAGATCTGATAAAACCCTCAAGTTTTCCAAGACCCTTAAAAATGTTCCCGTTCTTCATGCAAATATGCAGGCCCTATTGTAATGTAGGAAATTTCTATGGGTGACTTCGGTGTTCAAAGTTTTGATAAAAGCAATGATCAGAGGAGGTTTGAAGTCTGAGTTCTGAAGCTTCCTGCTAGAAACTTTCCCCCAGATAAGCACCTTGGCGTTTCTAAACATGTGTGTATGGTGCTTTAACCAGTTGCTACACCAAATAATTTTACTAAAATTTCTCCATATGGGCTATAATGAAATCATGAGAGATATAATAATGACATACAGAAAGATCAGGTCGTATAGACTGCCCCTATTTCTTGTCTAGCATGTCTGTCTTTGAAGCTATGGGTTTATTCTAAATTACATTAATGTGAACATCTGATACAGACTCAAATGACCCCACTATTTTCTTCTCTTACTGGTCCGCTCATTCCTTTAATAAATCACCTTGTCATGTTGCCAGGTTTCACATTTAGTTCTATTATTTTTAATTTATGCACGCCATGTTCAATCAAGTTTGAAAGTTGTGAACATGTTTGCTGGTCTTTGGTCTCACTGCACTATTTTATTCTCACCACATCTTCAAAGTTTACTGACAGTATTTCAAGTATATTTTTCAAATTCCAGTATGTACATTGTGTAAGCTTTGTCCAGAAATTAATTATTTAAAAATAGGGTCCATCTATTAGTAAATTTTCACTTATCTTAGTACCCAGTATCCTCATTCTATCACTTATAGTCCAACAAGTACCAATGTTACAGATGTCAAATGTATATATACAATAGAAGTTGAAGGGCTTAACTTTTTCTTTTGTCTGTTATCAATGCTACCTATTAGATCCAAACAAGTATGTTGGTTCTTTAATATCTTTTAAGCACTGAGGAAAACTGAAAAAAAAAAAAAAGGGAAAAGTTCGTTTATTAATCTAATTATTACTAGTGAGGAAATAAGTACTTTTTAAAAATTAATTACACATATGCTTAACTCAGATATTTTTGAACTCTCTTCTTTATTGTCCTGCACCAATATTTTTCAGTACTCTGCAATTCTTAATCCGAAGTGTGATAGCAGAGTGAGTAAAGGTGAACTTTATTAGGTCATCTTTAATCATACAGTTAGAGATAATAGTTTTATGAATGTAAGTGTTCACTTTTGATACACACACACAAACACACACAGAGGGTGACAAAAAAATGAATACACATTTTAAGAAATTAAAACAGTATTAAAATTACACTGATGGTAACCACTCTGAGCACCTCTTGTAACTGCAGAAGTCGAATGTCACTTGTATTCATCTTTTGTTACCAGTATATATTGCGTATTACAATTTTAATACAATTTTTTTCTTTCTTAAAATGTATATACATTTTTGTCACCCTCTGGGGATATAGATAAAGATTTAAATATAGATATATCCAATAGTACTTATTACCCAAGCACATAAAATAAATAGCTGTAAAGCAAATTATGCAGTGCTTCATGTTTTCACCAGTTATTTCTCTTTACATAAAATAATCAGATAATTTTTAATGTTAGTATTATAATTTCAATAATCATTTCAGTTAAAAATCAACCAGGGTATCATGTTTGTGTGGTTGACCATCCTAAATGCTGAATTATCACCAAGGCTACCCCTATATTTCCTTTACATTTCTTCTTTATTTAGTTTTGAAAACGTTGCATATCCTCCTGAATTTCCAGGGTAAAATTGAGCATGAAATGTTATCTGAAGAGACAATTTCCTGAGTCTGTCTGTTAGGAAACAATCACAGTTTAGCATTACAATTTTGTCTTTCTAGTTCCTGTAGTCTGACCAGCATCAATCGTATGCTGGATGCTTCTCTGTCACCAGTGAAAATGATTCTTATAACTCTTCCAAGGTAACATAAGTGGGTACTCGGGATCAGAAATGTCCATAGTTTAAGTTTCAAATATTAGCTCTGTAATAAATTCTGCTGACTGATACATTGTCCAGTGTTTTGAAGTAATCTGACATAAGGAGAAAATAAAAACCTGTCTACCACCTGGCTTTCCCCAAGCAGCATGTTCCACATTGGTTCACTTTCTTCTTTTTACGCTGAAAATACTAGAGATGTACTAAGTGGCTGACAGTGTCATCTTTCTATGTCTAGGGGAAGTTGGTGTGGTTTCAGAATAGCAAACGTCAGAAGCCAGTTAAATCCAGTGCACATTGCATCATTGGGTTTGTGGAGAATCTAGAGCCTTTAATCTAAGTACAATCTCATGGATACGAACACCCCTTGGTGAATGACTTCTTTTTCTAGAAATGGATTGTATTTCTTGGTCATTCTGACAAATCCCTCCGCATGATCATTCCACTCAGGAGCAAGTGCCTGTTGACTTCCATTATGACTGTCCACGGGATATGCTTATTATGGTCTTATCCAGGGAAAACCACAAGAAAGGCTAGCAAACACACATTTTGTTTTCAAGGGTATCCCCAGGATGCTCGTTACTGTTGTCACAGCAAAAGCTTTAGTAGCAAGCTGGCAACCATTTTATTTCATTCAACGAGAAGAAGCCAAATAAATGGTTAGACTTCTCTAGAAAAATGTCATGACGTGAAAAATTTAAAATTAAACGACATGACCGCATACAGACCAAAAGTGCTTTACATCCCCTTTACTTTTTCATAACGGTGCTTTCATTTGTGCTCCCAGGACTTCATCAACATAGGCACATTCAAAACGGATTATTTTCAATTATCAAAAACGAATATGCTTGATATCTGGGACTATGCAAGAAACATCGCATATAAATCAGAAGCTGCATGAGAAAGGATATACAAAACATAAGACGGCATTGGCTTCTTATCCTGATGCTGTTGTTTCTGTTCCACTTTTTCCCTGAGAGTTTCGATTCTGGAGATTTCCAAATTCTAACTGATTTCTAGCATCTTCCTTAGGAGTAACTACACATTTAACTGCACAATTCTTTCACAATGAGAAACAATCCAATTGGAGTGCTTCTTTCATTGTTTCTGTTGTTTAGTTTAATCATACCAAACCCCCGCCAAAATTAAATCCCTACATATTTCACATCGCTCAAGCTAAATACAGCCAAACATAGCTCTACTATATTCAGAACATTTCCTCCTGGGCCCTTTACATTTCTTTCAAGGTCCACGTACCTGATCTTCTCAGTCTCTTTGACTATTCTTGAGGCAAGAGAAAAGAGAGAGATGATTAGAGATTAACAAACCTTTATTAAAAGTTTACCACAGTTGTACAGATTTTCATTAACCCTCACAGAGACTTCCTGTGTGAGAATTACCTTCTAGATTTTAGACACAAGCCTCCTGAGGGTCAGAGAAGGGAAACGGGTGTTATACAGGTTCAGGTATGGTGGAAAGTTCTAGGCAGGATTTGAGTCCTTGTCTTCTTACAGAAAGAGCACCTGTTCCCTCCAGCATACTACCCCTAAGCTTAAGTCGTTTTGTTCCTTTGAATCTCAATCTGGGCATTTATGGTATCAACTAACCAGAGCAAGTAAAGCTGCTCTCTTAGTGGTTGCAGTAATTGAGGGTCTTATATAATTCTAAGTATATCTGCCAGGTGATCCTTGGAAGAGCCAGTCAATCTACATAAACACCTACACTTGTTTATCACTACTGTAAATGGGCATGCCCGATGTTAATGAGTGAGTGTGGCATAACTTTGTGTGTCCGGAGAAAGTGCTGAAGTTATTCCAGCTGTTCACATCGATTATGAATACAGTCAATCAGCTCCGGAATCCCTGTTATCCAAAGCTCTGTACATTGCAAATCATTTTAATTTATTCTAGATTAATAAGAGGGAGAAGTGTGTGTGTGTGTGTGTGTATGTGTGTGTGTGTGTGTGTGTGTGTGTGTGTTTGCGTTTTCCTGGCACAAGGAAAGAGGTGTAGGAAAGGCATTGCAGTTCCTATTCATCTTCACAAATTCAATGCTGACCTCCAAGGGAAAGCTCTACCTCATATAAACCCTCCATGTCTCGAACACTGGGGCAAAGCGATAAAGGGCATCACTCATGCTAAATCTCATGGCTACCACCGGACTAGGGATCACTGATGAATGAGGCAGCAGTTGAATGTTTAGCAGGCTGTGACGACTTTGCACAGAAACAGGGAGATTTATTACCAGCCTGCCACATCAGTGCCTGCCCTGCCTGCTTTCCCTCTCCTTCCCTCCTGGTGTCTTCGCCCACTCCATCTGACAGTCAAACCCTGTCTCGCTCCGCTCCCCAGTGTTCCCTCCCCAGCAGAGAATGACAGTGTAAATTGTCACGGACTCCTGGTCATCACATTTAAAGAGCGGGGGTACTAAAATGATGCCTTTGGTCCAGCATTTATATTTTTATTATTATTTTGTTATTGTTATTAATGGCATTGGTTTCCACATGACCTTGCTCGGGGAGTTAAAGGATGTTCGTTCTGCGTGCTGTAGAATTTGTGCATCTCCCGAAAGTACGCGCGATGGAGAGAAAAAAAGAAGGCAGCAGTGGGAAAGGCAGCGAACGGGAGAGCCAGGGAGGAGAGGAAGGAGGAGAGACAGGGAGAGAAGAGGATCAGGCGGGCAAGCTCTGCCAGCCAATCAGAGGCGCGCTCAGGAGCTGCAGAAGACGGAGCCGGGAGCCCGGGGCTCGCAGGAGCGCGGAGGCGAGTCTGGGGCTCTCCGAGGACGGGAGCAGCGTGCCCTGAGCTCTGGGAAAGTCCCCTCTTTGCTTCTCATGCATTAAGTTCCTTTCCACCAGTTAGGGCAAGTCAGCCAAGGTAAGGCTTCAATAAATGGCACTTTACTCTGTAGTGACATTAATAATTTTTGTACAACGGGGCTGCTGATCCAGTTCTGAGTCGAAACAATATTTGGTGAAATTTTCCTCTCGGATGGATTTCACAGTATCTGGTGCAGATGGGAAAGTTGTAGCTAACGTTTCGTAAGCCTTATTGCTAGAATACATTTAAAAAAAAATTATTATCCAGGAATGTTGTCATAGCCTATGGAATGCGAGTCTAATAATCCGGCTGGTCTCTGTTTATGTTTATCTGTGGATGTGCTGTTATCTGCCCTGCCCCTGAGAAGTTGGAAAGATACTCTGCAAGGTACATCTGAATAATGATGGCATCGAGATAAGCTGTCATGTATGTGTGTCTGTAAAAGTGAGGGGAAGCACTGTCAGAATAGAAACAGGGATGTTGAAATTGAATTTTTGATAGTGCTTTTTAATTATTGCCTTTCCAGTATCCTCTAAAATTACATGATCTCTGAGCACTGAAGCTGCAGCAAAGCAAGGCTCATTTTCTCTTTTCTTCTTTCATTCTTTCTTTTTCCCCCCATGAATCACTCCCATAAATGCTTATTAAAGCTTAAGATGAAACTTTTACTTGTAAAGGGCACTATAAATGATGCATGAAAAAGAATTAGGTAGGCTCCTGTGATCAGCAACATACTTTATTTAGTATATGCCCTAATGTCTGTTAACTCTGATTCATTCCCCGTTCTTAACTTCCTGAACATGGTTTGTTTGAGTGTGGAAATAATTATTTGGTCAGCATTTTCATGTCTTACAACAAAGTAAAATTATGTTGTGTGCATGTTGATATGCCTCTGTGTGTGTGTGTGTGTGTGTGTGTGTGTGTGTGTGTTGTGTGTACAGACGTGAGACTAGGAAAACCTGTCATATGTAACAGGTGAAAAAATAGAATTTTGTTAGCTAGTTATTAAAGCATTTCCTGTATCAGTCCCTTTTGTATTTCATTAAATATTAGATAAATCAATAGTAAATGCCCCTTGCTACTTCCCTGCTAGAAATGAAGAAAACTAAAAGAAAAACCTTAGCTAACATTATTATGGTCTTCCATTTGCTCAGGTGATGGCATCAGTGCTTTGAGCTGAGGGAGATAGATCAGAAAAAGATTGTATCATGCAGCCAAAAAAAAAAAAAAAAAAAGCTAAAACAACAACTACAACAACAACAACAACAACAACAACAACAAAAGAGAAACAGAAAAAAAACTATAGGCTCTGACTATTTTGGAACCTTTATTTTCCACTCCAGGATCACACATAGATTTTTCAAAATGTGGTCTTTCCTTCTCCAGTGATTGTTCTCTTTTTAGTGGATCTGTCTTTTCAGAGAAAATATTTAACTTGAAATCAAGAGTTAGAGGTCCAGACTACATATCGTATGCACCTTGTTGGATGTGGGAGGAGGAAAGAGGATGGATGTGATACTAGTAGAGAATTTGTTCTGTAGTCTTAACACTCTGGTCCAAGCACCAATTATCATTTCAGTCTCTTTCAAGCTTCCTGTTATGTATGTAATTTCAGATTTCCTGAAAATAAATTAACCTAGTGTATGTCAAGCCATTTATTTACTTAACAAGACATTCATTTAATGGGCCTTGGTGATAAGTATTTTATAAGCCATACTATTGCTGATGCTTTTTCACAGGGGTAGCTAACTTAAGAGGAGAGGGAAACATAAATTTATACTAATAGTCAAGTTTGAGCTCCTATCCTGATCACAATGGGAGGTAGAAAATGAGGATTTGCTATTTTAGATGCAGTAGAAATGTCCAAAATGAAAATAACCCTATAGCAAAGGAGAACATAACAGTAAAATGAAGGTAAATGACAAGAAACTCTAGCTGTAACTCTCTATCCAGTGAATGTGGAATATAATTAGTTATAGCAGTTGCAAGCATCACCAATAGCAACTAGTGCTTGAATAAAGTCTATACATTGAGCAAATATTCCTCCTGATAACCTGTATCAAATAGATATAGTGAAATCCCGAGAATAAATACTGACTTAGTCCAAGTTTACAAATTCTTTATATGAAGGATGCTGTATATAGTGAATATAAAGTAAAGTTTCCATTTGGCTTAAATACTATTCTTATGCTTTTGTGGATTTTTTTGTGGACTGTTGAATATAAGCCTCATGTTTACAAGTTTCTCATGTATTTAGATTGCTGATGATTAGAAGACTACAGTATCCCTTATATATTCACACCCTGATATAATTGCCTTTTAGAATCTAAACATGCATGTGCACTTCAACAGCTACAGGATAAAATCTATTGAATGATGGAACTGGAAAAGTGTTCTGTTCTTCAATGTATATGTAAGCTGCCCTGGAGTTGAGTGAAAAGTGAGAAAGAGATTGAGAGATTAAAGATAGAAAGTGTCCAAGGTATTCTTTTGCCTATTTTATTTTATTTTATTTTATTTTATTTTATTTTATTTTATTTTATTTTATTTTATTTATGTTTTGTAAGTAAAGGACTTCAAACTCTTTAATTTACTCTTGATTTTCTTTTCCTGTAGTTGCATTATACATGTCTATAGAACTATATTTTACGTTAGAGCCTTTTAACCTTGGTGCCATTGATATTTGGGTCTGTATAAGTCTCATGATGGGGCGTAAGGCTGTTTTGTGCTTTGTAGGATACCTAGCAGCATCCATGTTTTCTACCCACTAGATGACAGTAGTAGCACCTCCATATTGTGACAACCAAAAATATCTCAAGACATTGTGAACTATTCCCTGTGGAGGGATGCAAACTTGTGCCCCACTTCTATTGTAAACCAGTATTCTAGGAAAACCCAAACGATGTGTACAGAAAATGGTCATGCGACACACTGTTTCAGTAGGCAACTTCCAGTAACACAGTTGTTTGGGTACTCTATGGTAATTCGCCTTCTCTTGATTGAATGGATTTCAACTTGTAGGTGGTTCATTAGGTCCCTGACACAGAACTGTGGAAGAGCTAATCAGTGCTTGTTATTTTTGTTTTTTTCCTGTAACGTGAGAGACTGAGTTGTATATTATCACATACCATATCTGATTATATAGTATATGTAGTATACTATGTATGATCATATAGTATATAGTATATGATCATATACTAACATGTATGAGAATAAAAGGAAATAAAAACTGGGAAAAGGAAAATGCAGATGTTGAAGCTGAAGACAAATTTCAGGTCCATTTTTTTTACTAGGTGAGCCTTTATTATAAATAATACATCAAAGGTACTGATTCTCTCTACAATCGCTTTCCCTAATTTTTGGAGTATGTCTGAGGGGATGTTGATGCTGTTAATTCCATGTGCTTGGAGTAGTTTATGATGTTCAAAGGCTCCAGAAATAAAAGGAAAACACTTTGGTTTAAAAAGCATAGTTCTGAACTGGTGGAGATGGGAAAAAGGACAAAAAAACAAAACGAAACAAAAACAACAACAAAAAAACAAATAAGCTAAATGATTTGAAAATATGGCAGAACTTGGATCCCACCATGGATTACTTGTGCCACATCACTTGTATCATAGTCAATTTTTCTTCATCTGCAACGGATATAAGGATAGGCATTAGGACCAAATACTACAAGGTGTTGAAATGGGTTGCACTTTATAAAGATCTACACCAATGTTGGTAAATTATCACAGATTCAGTGGTTTTGATGATTTATTTGATGAGAAGTGACTCAACATGGTAAATCTTCCAGCTGTTCTAGGGTGGTTGAAAATCATCTGTAAGAAGTGGCAATATTAACTCAAAATGTTGTTTCATTCATGAACTAGTACATCTTCATTTTGAAATATGTGGTTTAAATTATGAATAAACCCCAATTTCCTCTCTTATTTCAATCCTTCCCCATAATACACACTTTTACAACTAGTTTAAAAATACAGAAATGTAAAATATAGAATGTACTTTGTATTTAACTCATCAAAAATAACCATTACTACCAATTTGGTCTGCATCTTAAGTGATTAAGAAAAAATAGTTTAATATGGTATCTACATATTTATAAAACGAATATAGATTTAAAGTTAAAGATAGTTATATAGAGATGCATACATTCACATAGCATATGTATACAAACATATTTAGATAAAATAAACACATTTTGATATGATAGTCAACTAATCTTATAGTATGTTCACTCTTCTGTGTTATTATATAGAGAATTCATGAATATTTAACAAGATTCAGTACGCTGTTACACACAAAACTGATATTTAACTCTTGCTCAATGTGAAGGACACACATTTGTTTACAGCTCTTCTCATTAGGTCAGGGTAATCTCAGAATGATTGATGCCCTTGCCATGTTGAATGTTATACATTTTGACTATTGCATATTTTTTTATAGATATGCTATCCTTCATTTAAGTAATCTCCTGTATTTTTTTAAAAATGCAGTGTGGAGAGAAGGCAAACAAATATAATAATTTAGAATCTGTTATTGCTGATAGTGTTTTGACATGTAAGTGCAGTACAGTTTCCAGAAAAAGATTTCCAGGAAAATAAATGGACAGTGGGGAAATGTAGAAGCTGGTATAAGAGGAACACTTGTTCTAGTGTATACTGACATACCTAATGTTATGTAGATACCAGAAATGTTCTATAATGTTCTGTAGATACCAGAAAATCCTGATATGTAAACTTCTGCATTACTGAGCTACATCAATTTAGAAACTTCTAGGTAATCTGAGAATGACATGAACAAAATTTGGTCCCTAAAAGTATTTGAGTAACATATTGAATAAAGCAAATATTTCACTTACCTGAGCTTGGGAGGACTATGTCTTATTTAATATTTTATACGCACTGCATGGAATATGGAAGATAAATGGACAATAAAATAAATTTGGGTTTTGCAGATGCCGCCACTGAAAAAAGGAACTGAATTCTCATTTCCATTTCAGTTTATGGTCAGATGACTATAAGGATCTTCAAGTAGATATTTATTGTCGTTATATTTGGGCCTTTCAGGTCAATGTATGATTTATACATAACTATGCATAATCCCATGTGACTGGCAATTTCATTTAATCCCATTATTTTCTGTTAGTCTAACTGATACCAAAAATTTTTGTTTCTTTTTTTTTTTTAAATAAAATATCTGTCTGGGTTAAACTCACAGTTATCAATGAGACTTAAATGAAGATAGGATGCCATTGAATCTCTTCAACGGATAACCTATTGAGTTATTATATTACAAAGAATTTTTGGAACCATATTGCTATTGGCAAAAATGTGATAAAACTCTTCTTGATAGTTATTCCTGGTGGAAGAGAAAATTAGTATACCAGTTTTGCAATCCATTGTCAGAGACGGGAAAAGGCAGATTCTCTTATGTGCAACTTCTGGGAATAAATCACTAGGAAATAATCCAAAGTCTGAAAAATGAAGAACCCCATCAAGAAGTTAAAATTAATTTAAGAATTTTAATCAATCTAAATAATGATAATTTTATGGAAGTTGAATCTAATATATTAAACTTGATACAAAACTTTATATGTACTGTGATTTAAAAAAAAAAAAGATTTCAAAGAATTCCATTTAGTTGGATAATGTTTTGAGACAAGAATGTTTATCCTCACTGATTTTTCTGTATTGTTTATATTATCTGTATTTTTAAATATGTGGAAAAAATACCTTCTAGCTTCAATGTGTGATATGATTTAAATGAGGCATGAAAATATAAACTGAAAATATTTATCTATGCAGTTTTGTGGCTTTTATGGAGAACTTGTTTATTGGCTGATTGTTTCAATCTATCTTAGCAATAGATGAGGAAGCCCTGTATTGTTGATTGAAAGGTAAACCTGTTCCAGAGTCCTACTGTGTTTCCCCAGAAATAAGAGCTAACCGGAAAATAAGCCCGAGTATGATTTTTCTGGATGACATCCCCTAAATATAAGCCCTCATGCGTCTTTTGGAGCAAACCTTAATATAAGACCCGGTCTTATTTTCTGGGAAACATGGTATTCAGTAAGATTTTCAATTTTGGTGATTTAAATTCCATTGGGAAGGGTGAGAATTCCCCCCTTTTGCCCTTCTTTAGCTGTTATGGCTGGACTAATGAAATTGATACAAGACTATATTAACGGGGGAGGGGGTGAGAAGGGGATAATTTAACACTTGCACCAGGAGAGAATCACGATATGATATTTAGATCATAAAATGAGGCTCAAATAGTGATTAAATTAGGCACCTTTTTATACTGTTTAAACAAAGAAACAACAAATTTGTGAGAAATTGACAAGACAAAGAAAATTAGTAAGCTGATTAGAGAGGAGTCTAAGCAAGGTTTGGGCTTGGGTAATAAATTGGGGAGGCATTTGGAGGTTTGTTTATACAGATTTTGTTCCACTCTGGCTTTCATATCTCTTGTGATATGGTTGTCCCTCAGCTTTCAGAAGCAGGAAGGGGACGTGTCACTTGGGAGATTTATCTCCGGCTTTTAGGGGGTAAAGAAGGGAGGGCTCCTCCCACTCCTGCTGCTTCTCAGGTGATTTTAATTAGAAATAACCCATATGACATTGTGGGATGTCTTGGGGCAGCCTGCCTTGGGCCCCCGCACTACTTTTAGAAGATATATTTTTAAAACAAAAATAAAATCAAATTAAATATTTGGTTTTATTTTGCTACATTAAATATTAAATTCACTTGTGAAGATGGAATTGTATTTAGGAAGAGAGATGGTAAATAAAGGGAAATAATGTATATTCTATGTGAAAATAGTTAAGGGTCTAAGTTAAAGATGGGATGTGGAACAAACGTTTGGAAGACATGGGTGTGGTTTGCTATTTTAGCTATTATGGTTCAGAGACTCTCACTGAGAAGGTTACTTTGAATAAAGCCATGGCAGAAGTATAGATTATGAACATTGTTGATGTCTGAGAAACCATATTCCCGGGAGAGTGAAAAGCAAGAGCGAGAGTCCTTGGGAGGCACATGCCTGGCCTATTAGAAGAACTGAAACAAGATCGTTGTTAGAGTGAAGTGACAGGAATGGAGCATCACAGAAGATACTGTTAAGAGAAAGTGGGAACCAGATCAGATCTTATAGATTAGTGTAAGGACTTTGGATTTTTCCTTGGAGAATTGAGGTGGCCCTGGATATTTCTGAGTAGAAAAGTGACATTATGATCTGATTTATATTTCAACAAGAAATTATGGACAGTGTATTGCAGTTACCCTAAAGAGAGGCCACTTACAGAGCTATTCAATAATTCTGAGAGGAGATGGCAACTTGCAGCAGAGTGAAGGCGATAGAAATAGAGAGAGAAATGATTGGATTCTATATTTATCTTGAAAATACCGCTGACAAGACTTGATGTTGTATAGGGCATAGGGGTGGTGGGGGAAAGTGAGGGTAAAGGATACATTTTGTTTGTTGTATCCTAGAAGGATAGAGTTGCTATCCCCTGAGAAGGGAAAGGATTGGGGATAAGCAAGTTTGGTACATAGAAGGAGGGCAGGCAGTAGATAGGAAGACATGAGTTTCCTATATTTTTAAATTGAGATATTCTAGGAGGAATGACATGGAATCAGTTCAATATATAAGTGTAGAGTTCAGTGGAGAGCTGTTTACTGGAGGTAGAACATCAAAAGTCATCTGCATAAACTGCAGTTTAAGCAAAGAGATTTGTGAATGAAATAATGAAAATCAAAAGGGTCAGGACTGTGAACAACTATAGGTTGGAAAAATGAAGGAAAAAATAAACACAATCAGTTGAGAAGCAGTAGCTGTTGAGGGAGGAAGAAACCCCACTAGTGAAGTATCTTGAAAGCCAGGGAAAGATGGATTTCAAGGAAGACTCTGTTTTAAAAAAAGCATTTAAATTATTGAAATGGAAACTCCCAAACACATATTCAACATACACATCCTGGACATCTTTATTTTAGGTAGAAAAAAATTAATTTGCGTAATTAAAAATAAGTTCATCTTTGCAGTACCTTTTATATTATATAGTTGCTTACTTTTTTCAGACTTACCTATTTATTGCAATCATTTTCCAGTCAATATACACCAGACAACAGAAACAACTGGCAAGTTTCTTGATGTAGGAAAAGCAAATATTGACACAAAATTATTGGCTTAATCATCTGTGGATTTTATTTATTAATAGTGTTTTGTCTTCTAATGTTTTTTATTAGCTTTACCTAAAGTTTGATGTTACAGTTATTGCTTTTCACATCAGACAAGTTAGGAACATAAAATACATCTCATTTACTAATCACTGAACGTTTTTCTTCTTGCCAGCACAAAAATTATTCTGCAAATAATATTCTGTAAAAAAATTTACCAATTAAGGGATGGTATGTTTTACTTCACCATCCTACAAGTAATTTATGTCCAGCCTTTGAAGTGCAGGAGAAATACATTAAGAACCAAAATATAATTTTATCTGCATTATGAGGTTACTATAAAGTTGTTAAACTGATCTGTAAGAAAATATGCAAGGTTACTACACTGCAGATTATTTCAGTGATACACCAATTAAAGAGTTTTTTCATACAACTATTTCAGAACACACACACACACACACACACAATCTATGACTGTAATTACATTCTCTTTCTTAATGTAAGTGGACAATAGCGAGCTAGACTGAATAGTGCTTTATCAATCAACCTGTACTTAAAATATTTATAATCTCAGATAAACTAAGTGATGTTACTTCTGAAACTCAGTTTTATGAGAGAAGTCACAACAATACCTTGAACAATTTAAATAATATATAAGTGCTGTATGTAATGACATTGAAGGTTAATGTGGTAGGCAAAATACTGGCCCTTAAAGAAGCCAAAATCGTAAGTCCTGTACCTCTAACCTGTGAATATATTATGTTCCGTGGCAAAGGAAGATTAAGAATGGAGAAGGAATTGAGATTGCTGATCAGTTAACCTAAATAGGGGGATGGAAGTGGGAGACAGACAGGAGAAAAAGTGTGGATCAAATTTCAAAAATATAGAAAAATAAAAGAATGGAGTAAGGCAAATCTCTAATAATGTTTGGCTAATTACAGTTCCAATTCAGTCTTTAAAATGTCCCGTGGATATTGTTTGCTCTCACCTGACTACTGTAACTCTATTTAACACATGTTCCTAGGAATGGCAGTATGACTTGCCCACCTGTTCATGAGCCAATCTAGGTTGGGAAGCAGAACCTGAATGAGTAATACAGACCAGTCTTCGCTACTTGGGCATGTTGGTATCATTGGAGGCCCTGGGACAGATTGTCCATCGGAGTTTTATATTCTTGATCAGAATGCCATGGTCTAATTCCGCAGGCCCTGGCTGGGTACCCAGAGGCAGGTCTGATGCTGAGTCACATGTCCACCCTTTATACATGATTAAGTGCTTTTTTATTTTCCTCTCGTGTGTTTGGCTTTTCTGATTTATTGTATCCATTCTATTAATTCCGTAAATGGTAGGTGTGCAGTGTAACAAGCCAAATGACAAGAAAGATTAATAACCTCCATTTCCCACTCTTCAATCCTTACTCAGCTGAAATCTCCAAAAAATATAATTTTTATCCAACTATAGCTTTCTCTATACACCTATAAAACATGTATGTGCAAACATATCTATATATATACATACACACACACATACATATAGATAGAAGTATATGTCCATATAGATTTTTTCAACTTTTTAAGATAACTGTGTTATTATATTCACATTACAACACATTTTTACATCTTATTAGATCCTTAAAATCTCTACAGATCAATATATCCATCTGATTTTTCTGTGTCTTAATTGTTTGTCTAACTTGTTTTTAGTCTTGTTTCTGTCTTTATGTCCTGCCACACTGCATCTCTTTTGTCAGTCTTCCGTCTTGTCTTTCCTAATTTGCGTGTGTTCCTGTATTAGTCAGCTCAGGCAGCCATAAAAAATATTGGACTGGGTCCCTTAAACAATAGGAATTTATTTTGCACTGTCCTAGAGTCAGGAAAATCTAAGATTAAGGTGCCAGCCAATTTTGTTCTCTGGTGAAAGCTCTTTACCTGACTCATAGATAGCTACCCTCTCCCTGTGTCCTCACATAGCAGAGAGCAAACCCCTTGGTATCTGTTCTTATAAGGGCACTAACCCCATCACGAGGGTCCTGCCCTCATGACTTTATCTCAACCAAGTTACCTTCCAAAAGGCCCATTTGCAAACACTATTACAGTGGGGATTAGGGTCTCAACCTAAGCATTTGGGGGAGGCACAATCTATCCATAGCAATTCCTATTTCTTTTTTTTCTATATTCTAATTATTATTATTATTATTGTTATATTTATAAACATCCTATTTTTTCCCTGCCATTTGTGATTCTAATTAGCATTCTAATCTCTTCATTCCCCTCCAGTCCTCATTCACTTCTTTCTCCAAAGGCACTTCATGTGAGTCCTAAGAACATACCTGAACAGTATAGTCATCTGTTCTTCTGAAACACTTCAATAATACAGACTGAATCCACACTCCTTCTCTGGAATATTTCAGGTAGCAATCATCAATTAGACCCTTCTTCGAGTTAGTTTAAAGGTCATGAATATGGATTGACTACTTTGCTCACTCTATCCTTTAAAGCACTGTCTATTCACTCCTCTTTCCTATACTTATAAAGATTGCCAAAATCCATGACATTTTGTATTTTCTAAGATATTTAAAGATCATTTTTTTTTTTTCCTGCTGGGCTTAGTGGATGTAGTATGTCAAGTAAATTTTAAAATTGTCTAGGAGATTTTAAACAGCATTTCTGGAAGTTTCACTAAGAAAAATTTACTTTGAGCCATTTGGCACTCACTTGAGTGATAAAAGGAAAAACGTATGAAATGACCAGGATCAATAGTGTATGACTATCCCTGGTTCAAGATTGCCAAGGCATGAATCACCTTTCAGATGAGTTGCTCACAGAGACTTCAAAGGCAGCTCTTGTATGACTCAGAAGATGTAACAGTTAGGAAGAGCTTGTTTCTGTGATAAAGCCTCCCACTCCATTTCCAGTCCAATGCTAAGGAGGATTTCATGTGTATGCAAAAAGGTATTTTTAACACAAATTTGCTATTGGCATGCTGGAAGTGCTGACTCCTCCAGAGTGTAAAATTGTGGCTTTCAGAACGAAGTAAACTAGGACACTCTGTCAGCATCCTGGAAAGGATACTTATTCTTTTACTAAGGAAATGCCAAACATTTAAAATGAAAAAGTAACACATTAACTCAATGAAAAGGCTAGATTGCTCTAATCGATAAACTCTACAAGCATAGTTTATTCTTAGCTAATACATGTTTATGTCTCCAATTTATTAACTACCAAAAAAAGCATTCTTTGTAAAACTTTGATTTTCTAAGAGACATACATATTTAAAATAACAATTGCTTCAAATCAGATTGTGTTTAATTGTTATTGATCTTTTTGCTCTAAATGTTCACCATAGAAAATGCCCTTCAGTTGTTCATCAAAGTATACATTTCCCCTACAAATCCCAGTTAACTTTTATGCATATTAAGTTTCCATGGAATGCCAGTACATTTTCTCCAACGTATTGCAGTTCACTCTAAAATACTACAGAAAGATATAACAATTTTATGAAAACAAAGGTAGCACATTTTGGCAAAACGCATTTCAGTGGACAAAAAAAAGAAAAAAAGAATTCAGTATAATTTTTATAGATTATGGAGACTTGGCATATTGAAAAATTTCGGGGAAATTATCTGGTGTATACTTTGAACTCAGATTCTGATTAACTTATTGATTTATTTAAGTTATAGTTATATGTTTTATTAATTGTATGTGTATAGTTAGCCTTGTTAACTGGTAAGCCCTTTCTGGAACCTCTGAGGTTGGGCAGGTATTACTAACTCCATTTCGTATAAGAATAAGCTGAAGTCATAGACGTTCATAGACTTGCCCCGAGGAGCCTACATCAAAGAGGCTGACTCGAAATGGAGCTTCCCTGTCCTCTTCCATCTTGCATGCCTCTCCACAACCCAGATTCCACACCCCTTTGATGCTGGATCTCATCTAATGGCCTTGTCTCACATTACAATTATACAATTTCTAAACTCAGTGGAACAATTACTGTCTCGTGTCACCAGCACCAGATCTGTACACGAAATGGTACCCACACTCCAATCCCTTGTCTCTTCTCAGATTATAGTAAAGGAAGATCCCTGCTATTGTCCACTGTGTTCTCAGGGTACCCTACTGAGAGCCTTCCTAAATCCTCCCCTTAATTAGCTACATCAAGTCATCTTTCCCTAATGAATCATTCCCTTAAGTATGCTCTAGGAACTCCCATCTTTAAAAAAAAAAAAAAAAAATCTTAGACCCCCACTACTTGTTTAACATAGTTCAGTCTTTTCTGCAAATTACACCACCATTTTCACGAACCACAAAACTAAGAGGTATCCTTTATGCCTTCCTCACCCTTGTTCCTCACGTAAATATCAAGTCCTATATTTTCTACCCCTAAATATATATTTAAACTATATTCACTACTTCCATCTCTGCTGCCACCACACTAGTTCAAGTCACCATGATCTGTTCTATGATGGTTTCTTCTAGTCTACTTACATCACCAAATACTCTCCTCAAAGCATTTACTGTATGAGATGTGTTCAAAACATACGGTATATATATATATATATATATATATATATATATATATATATATATATATATATATATATATATATATAAAAAACAGTAAAAGACACATTGGCATTAATTCCCCTCAAAATACTAGCTCCTCACTTTGAACACATTTACCCAATTGTTCTTGCCACTTTCTGAAGCAGTTCTGGAAGTCTTCTTTTGTGAGTATCTTTAGTTGAGCTATCACGGTTACCTCGATGTCCTGAATGGATTCAAAATGTTTACCATTCTTGATCATTTTGACTTTGGGGAAGAGTCAGAAGACACATGGTGCCAGATCCAGTGAATAACATGGATGAGGACACACCGTGATGTTTTATTTGACAGGATTGCTGTACTAGAAGCTATGTGTGACACAAGAGCATTGTCATGACGGAGGGTGAAATCATTTGCCTATTTCATGTCAATGTGTTGTTCGTGATCCATGATTTATGGCACACTTTGACACGCACTTTATCTCAACCATGACGCACACCCAACTGACTGCACCACCAAGTTGAAACTTGTCACACGCTGTTACTAAAGTTTGATTTGCAGCTTCCCGTATGGAAGATCCCTGGCAGCAGCATTCACCGGTTTATTTGATCACAACTCATATACCAACCAGCAGAAACTTCTAAAGATATAAATCAGTAGATGTTGTTCTTCTCTTTCAAAACCCTTCAATGAATCCCAATTTTATGTGATCTGCTTGTATAATAAAAGACTAAGTTCTTGCCATAGCCTCTAAAATCCTATATGACCTCACCCACCTCCCTCTCCAACTTGATACCCACATATACCTAACAAGCTACTTTTTAATGTTTTATCTTCAAATATCCCAAGCCTTCCTGGGGCATTTGAACTAATTTGCTCTTTCTTTTGTCTGAAATGCTCTTTCCTCGTATTTTTCTATGGTTTGCTGCTCCTTTTCCTTCAGGCTTAATCTCATCCTATTAAAATAATGCCATCTTCCCTAAGATAGGTCTCTATCATTCCAGCTTATTTTTTCATGCTCTTCATTGATACTCTTTAGTAGTTAGTTCACTCATTTATTGTTTTTCTCACCTCCAAGGAGAAAGTAACCTACTTGAGCCAGGATCGTTGCTGTTTATTTATCTTTGGATCCCCAGTGTTAGAAATATTGCCTGAAATACAGCCTGGGATATATTCCAGGAAATGTAAGAGAAATATATTCATAGACTAAAATGGAAACAATACAGGCTTTTTATAAATAAACTTTTATTATTCAATTTATTGGGGTGACATTGGTTAATAAAATTACATAGGTTTCAAGTGTGTATTTCTATAATACATCACCATATATGTTTGATCCCCATAGTCTCTCTCCTACCACTCATGCCCCCTTACCCCCTGGTAACTACTAAACTGTTGTCTGTGTCTATGAGTTTTTGTTTCTTTGTTTGTCTTGTTCCTTTGTTGCTTTCAGTTTTATATTCTATATTTGAGTGAAGGCATATGGTTTTTCACTTTCTCTTATTTTGCTTAATAACCTCAAGCAAAATAACCTCAAGATCCTTTCCATGTTGTCGGAAATGGCAGTCTTTCATCTTTTCTTATGGTCAAGTAGTATTCCATTGTGTACATGTACCACATCTTTTTTATCTAATCATTTGTTGAAGGACACTTTGGTTGTTTCCGTGTCTTGGCCACTGTGAATAATGTTGCAATGAACATTGGGGTACATGTATCTTTAGGATAAATGTTCAGATATTTTGGGTAGATATGCAGAAGAGGGATTGCTGGGTCATAATGTAATTCTATTCTTAATTTTTTGAGGAACCTCCATACTGTTTTCCATAGTGGCTGTACCAATTTACATTCCCACCAACAGTGTATGAGGGTTCCTTTTTCTCCACAACCTCTCTAACACTTGTTATTATTTGTCTTGTTGATAGTCATCTAACAGGTGTGAGGTGATATCTCATTGTGGTTTTGAATTGCATTTCCCTAATTGCTAGTGAAGTTGAGCATTTTTTCATATATCTGTTGGCCATTTATTTGTATGTCTTCTTGGGAGAAGTGTCTGTTCAGGTCCCATGCTCATTTTTTAATTGCATTATTTTTTGTTTTTTAGTTGTATGAGTTCTTTATATATTTTGGATATTAGCTACTTATTGGATGTGTTGTTTGCAAATATCTTCTCCCATTCAGTTGGTTGCCTTTTTTTTTTTTTTTTTTTTTTTTTTTTTGCCGTGCAGAAGCTTAAAATCAAAAAGCAAACTTAAAAAAAAAAAAAGGAAGAATACTACATATATAAATAGTGCACAAATCCTTAGTGTAAAGATGAATACAACAGATTCAACATACCCATGTAGCTACCACTGCATAAAATAGAAGATTCCCTGCATTCTAAAAGCCTTCCATATTGTCTTCACAGTCCTTTCCCCTTCCTTAGCTATAACCTTTTTCCTGACTTCTTACAATGTAGATTATTTGTACATTGTATTTTATATAAATAGACTCATACAATATTATTCCATTGTCTTTGGCTTCTCATTATTACTTTTGTAAAATTCATCCAATTTGTTGAGTGAATAAATTGTTTATTTATTTTATTGCTGTTGATTTTTCCATTGTATGAATGTACTACAAGTTATCCATTCTGTAATACTATTGAAGGACATCTGGGCTGTTTCAGTCACTAATTATTATAGATAATAAAACTATGAACATTCTTGTGTTTGAATTCTGGAGAGCATATGTGCCTTTTGATTGTGTAGATACTGGGTGGAATGCTGTGTGTAGGGTACGCATATGTTCAGCATTAACAGATATAGCCAAATAGTTTTCTAAAATGGCTGTACTAATCTACACTCCCACATCATTGTATTAGAGTTACTTTTGTTATTGTCAGTCTTATTAATTTCAGTCATCCTGGCAGGTATATAGGAATATCTCATTGCATTCTTCCCTGATTATATATTCAATCTTCAAAGCAGAGTAAAATTAAAAGAATAATACAATTAGTGTTTGTGCCCTACAACTGGATTCATCAATTGTTTTTATTTGCCACTTTACCATACTGATAACTAGCCATCTTTATTTTTCTGAATATGTGCAAACAATTTTTAGACATTAAATTCAGACTTTTAATTATTGGAAATTGAAAACTTTCTGAATTTACAGATTTGGCAATTTTGACATTCACTGAAAATTTTTCTTGATTTACTTTGTTTTCCAAGTAGAAAGGCACGATGCAATATTAATATATGTTCTGAGTATATTTATTTCAAATGCTAGAGAAACAAATTATTTTTGCAACTTACAAGGATAACATATAAATGAGAAAAACAAAGGCCATGCTAAAAATAAACAAGCTCATTCTTTTTGTTCATCACATTTAAAACATGAATCAGGCTTGAAACACCATTTGGCGATTATGCCACTATAAGGACAACAAAAGAATTGCCTTTTCTTTGTATTATCACTTTCTAATTAGTACAAAGATAGTTTTTGACCACCAAACGATGGTAGTTTGGATTCCAGGAAGCAAATGTTTGCATTTTTTAACAACTTACAACTTTCTCTTTTATGTAGCGCTTTTGGCATAACAGGGATAACCAAATTGTTGTACCATGCTGTCTTATGAAGGGAACTCTGATAACATTTAAACTCCGCATCCAACAACCTTTGCTAGGTGCATTTGATTTTTTTGCTTCCCCTGTTTATGTTTATCATAATATGTATAATTTATTCTTTTACACCAGCTCTAGAATGAATGAGAAACTACAAACCATTTTTGTGAAATACTGGTTTAGCTATTGTTGCATTAAGAAAAGTTTGTTTTTAAGATATATACTTACAAATAAACATTTTCTATGTTGGCTGTATTATATATACAACCAACATACAAAATTTTTACTTTATTTTTGTCTCATAGATTTGCATTTTCTAATAAACATGCTTTGTTTTAATGTGACATGTTATCTTAAAATCATCATGTTAAGAGGTATTTCTTTAAGGTATTTATAAAATCCCAAGCTAAGAAAGACATATGCTTTAAGAGTTAGAGATGAGATGACAGCATTGCACAAACTTTAATAAACTATTTTGTCTTCCTGTAATAAATCACCTCATTTTCAATATGCTTAATTTTGTATTATAAAAAGTTATCTGCATTACTTGTGTATATCAACACATTCACTAGAAATTCTAATTAGATTGTTTTCACTATTATTTAAAATACTCAAATTGGTCTTACATGGAGACACAAGTTATCTTTTTAATGTGCTAGTATTCACTTCAAGATTAAACATGATTTTTAAAGGGTAAAGGAATTTATTAAAATTATTTTCCCAGCTAAGAATTTTTTAAAAATATTTTTATGAACTATATCTCATGAGTCTAGTGAGCTTGACATTTCAATTTTTATTCAGTTAGATCTTTTACAGTTGGCATCATTTTACTTACAAAACTACTTAGCCTTTTAAAAGAGAAAGTAATATGGTATTACTTTCAAACACGAGACAATGAGTTTGAGGGTTCTCTATACTATTTACCAATTTACCTAATTATTTATATTTATCATTTTTATTTTATTTTCATGTGTGATAGTAAAATAAAATAAAAGAAAAAACATGGTTATGTAAAAGTATAAAATGCTTAATGTATATCTGGGAAGCAAAGGTTATGCTATCATATTGTTAAATCTAATTTCAAATATCCAAAGGTCTAATATTTATTATTAATTTATTCTAAAAAGAAAGACTACTACACCATAGCAGTATCAATACTTTTTAGGAAAAACAATCTTTCGTCTTTGTTTTCTTGCTATGTATTTATAATATATACTATAATTTATTATTTGTTTATCCATTGATTTGCTTCTTCCTGTATGTCTCATTCTTGAGTCCCTTTTATTCTTGCCACCTTGCATCTATAAGTGTCCCCCAAGGCTCTTTTACTGAACATTTGCTTCTATCTATATATATTCTCACTCTCTTGTTCAGCTCATCGACTTTCATGGTTATCGGTCATGTAATTCATGACTCTATATATCTAGCACTGTCCTTTAACCTCTGCTCTGTTCTTTTATTTCCAGTAATGAGCAGACCTTCTCCAGTGGGGTTATCCCACTTTTTCTCTTAAGCTTATTAGGTATATAACACTCTGAGAATTTAAGTACTTACAATTCTCCAATTCTCTCTCTCTCTCTCTCTCTCTCTCTCTTTCTCTCTCTCTCTGTCTGTCTCTCTGTCTCTCATGTTTATTAAATATTTAAAACACCTCTTTTGCGATCTAAAAATATTGATTTGTTTTTATAGTTTAAATGTGGTTTGACTTGCAAATTTTTGACTTTACAGTGGTGCAAAGTGATACACATTCAGCAGAAACCATACTTCATAGTTTCATTTCTGGTATTTTCTCTGGCCAGTGATATGCCATATGATACTCTTATGATGTTGGGCAGTGGCATTGAGTTACAGTTGTCCATCAGCCATGTGATTAAACAAAGGATACTCTGCAGTGTATCCATTGTGTTAGGTGATTTTGCCCAACTATAGGCTAATGTAGGTGTTCTCAGAACCTTAGGTTTAGCCAAGTTATAATGTCTCATTGGTTAGGTGCATTAAATGCATTTTCAACCTAATGATATTTTCAACTGATGATGGGTTTATTGGGACACAATCCCATTGTAAGTAAAGGAGTGTTTGTAAGTAAAACATGCTTTACCTTTCTTGATTTTTCTGAGACCAACAGGATGTACTACAAAGAATATGAGCTTTAGAATTAGTCAGAAGCTTGATCGTATTAATATGGTCATCACTGCAGGCACATTATTTAATTCTCTATTTATAAAATATACACAAGCCTAACTGAAAGATTAAATGTTATGTTTCTAGCACAGAGCACAGTGTCTAGCATAGAGACGATATTCAGTAAAACATGGTCCTCATGATTTCTAGTTCAGCATTTTAATTAGTCTTCTGATTTTTCTGTTTATAACATCGGCAGCACCATGATTCCATTAATATCAAGTTTCTAAAATAATAGTTGAATATTCATTCTCCGATCTGTTCCTGATTCTGTCATTTTTGTTGTTAATGAATCTATTAGATTCTGTATTTCAATGGCTATAACTGGTCATTATTCTTTTTTGGTTCACAATATCTATTATTGCATTTGTTCTATTTTTCTTTTAATATTATTGTTTTTTCTTACGTTTATTTATTTATTTATCTTATTTATTTATTTTATTTTTTTTTCTTTCGCAACTTAAGTGTTCTACAAAGCAAGAAAAATTTGCCTTGTTCTTCAGGGCAAATATCACATCATTAATTTATCTTGTCTGTTGTACTGGCCTGGTAGTGACTATGTTATGTGAATAATACAAATTTAAATTGGTTGGTTTGGAATTACTATACCTAATTCCATTTTGAAATTTAGCTTTGATACATAATAGATATATTGTGTTCTTTATTACCAACCATCTTTTATGATTTTTAATTGACTTTAAATTGCTCACCAGAACTATGGATTAAATACATTTCCTTCAATATTCATTATGTGAATAAGTATGCATATAACTCTTAAGAATGATAATAATGCAGTTTTCTAATGGAAAAGGAAGTTTATACAAAAAAGCCAGTCATTGTTTGAATTCATGTCAATGAATAAAATGTTTAATAGCTTGAATCTCTTTATTTAAAAAAGAAGAGGAATTGTTTTTCCTTTTGAATGATGTAGCAGTTTTGCTACTTATTTTTAGAACTTTTGTTTAATATAGATTTGCTAAATATATCATGTTCCATTCTTCAGGTATAATATAGAGACAAATAATACATCTATAATATCTTATTGGAATTTAAAGTTATGTGTATAACTAATGCAATATTAAAACATGATAAACTTTTCCCTTTTTTTAATCTAGATTTATGAGCTCTTAATCTTTTCTCAGGCTTCCATATTTTTTTAGATATTAAAGATTAAAAGTCCAATTAATTAATATCCATAAATTATGACATTGTTTGCTTTCTGAGCAAGAGCATTATTGAATATGTTATGTATGTGTCATCATAATTGAACTAAATAATATGAACAGAACAGCTGCCCAGAAATAAGAATACAATATGTTTTCATGATCAGTAACCACCACTCATGTTTTAAGTGTTCTTTCTGTTGTCTTCCATGACGAAATGTCTTCCATTTTATATATAAATCAAATTAGAATGTGTAGCAGTTAGTTCAAACTCACAATATGAATTTTTTTTCCTGAAAACGCATCGCTTTTTTTATGATAGCCACATACCATCTATTCAGTATTTACTATAGGTTGTTGTCATTGTATAAAAAGAAAACAAAATCCTGTGTTCCATTGTACTGCACACACACTTCTATCATGTAAGTGTAGCTGAGATAGATTTAGCTGTTTATTGACATGGTAGGACAATACATCAGGGAATTCTGTTCTGCCTACTAACACTCTTTCCCCCACAATGACCCTCTCTTTCTAGTGTTTTTCCCTCCCTCTCTCTTTACACCTAACCACATTGGAAAATACAACTACATGGTGATATCTTGTAGTTTTTGTACTACCCCCACTAATCAGTAGAATAAAAAATATACAAAGAAGTCAATCCCTTAATTCTACTTCACCCATTCAACATCAGTAAGTATTTTGCTAATATATAAGGCTACTTGTTTCATTGTCTCATTAACATTATTTTGATTGTGTTCATCTTTATCAGGAGTTTGCTACACAATTTTTGAATTATACTAAAATTAGATACATTTCATCCAAAAGCATCAAGCCATTTAAACAAATTGTGTATCCACATGGTTCAGATTTAGAGTTTCTGAAATGTTCGGTAGAATTTGCCAGTGATCCTTTGGTTCAGTTTTCTGTTTGGAAGCTTTTGTTTACCAATTCATTATTTTTACTAGTTAATGGTCATTTCAGATTTCTGTTTCTTCCTGATTCCGTCTTAGAAAACTGTCTCTGGAAATGTTTCCATTTCTTCTAGTATGTGCAATTTGGTGGCATATAATGTTTCATATTAGTTTCTTATAATCCCACGTATTTCTGTATGATCAGCTGTAATGGCTTTCATTTCTAATTATTTTTATTTGAGTCTTCATTCTTTTCTTCTTAGTTAGTCTTGGTAAAATTTTCTCAATTGCATCTTTAAAAAAAAACAACAGTTTATCAAATATATGGTGACGGAAAGAGAACTGACTCTGGGTGGTGAAAACACAATGTGATATATAGATAATGTATTACAGAATTATACACCTGAAATCTATGTCACTTTACTAACAATTGTCACCCCAATAAACTTTAATAAACAGCAACAATAATAAACAGTTTAGTTTTATTGATCCTTTCTGTTGTTTTGTTTTTTCCTGGTCTTTGTTTTATTTATTTTTCTCTGATCTTTATTATTTCCTTTCTTCTTTAAAAGTTGTGCTCAGTTTGGTCTTCTCCATCTAGTTCCTTGAGTTGCAAAATTATGTTGTTTATCTGCTATATTTCTGACTTCTTAATGAGTTACTCTTGCTTGTCAGAATTGTGGAAAAAATCTGTTATGTTGCACGCCTCTACTTACATTCTCACGTGGAGAGATATTGTTATACTTAGTCACTTATATTCAAATAGGACTTATTATTCATTGTAAATTTCGAGAGAATTGAAGTTTTGATTTTTATAAAATGGCTTATAGCATTGTTACAGCAATTCTTTAATTTTATAGAACTCTATGTAAAGCAATACAGATTTATTTTTTAATGTGGTGTTGAATATGCATAAAGTATAAAATAAAGACCCCTATACCCCCCCACTCACAGATAATCTCTGTAAACACTGTGAATATTCTCCAAAGCACATGTAAGTAGAATCAGTTTATTGTGTTACATATTGCTCAAATAATGTGTTTTAAATATTTTCTACCAAGTAATACACAATTGAATATTCCAATAGCCTTGGATATTTCAATATAATTTAATTTAATGTCTTTATCTATTGAATGTATATATCAAATGCATTTATCCAAACCATTATGTTTGGCTCTTTAGTTTATTTCTTTTGCTACTGCGAACATATCTATAGTCATTTTTGTTCATACATTTCTGCATTTCTAATTATTTTTCATAATGGGATTTCCTAAAACACATGAATATTCTTTCAGGTTCTAAATATATACTTCCATGTTATACTTCAAAACATTTGAAAATTCTTGGCATTACTTTTTGTCTTTGTCTTTCACACTAGGATCATCACTTTCTAACAGCATCTTTTATAACCGTAAGGGAAAATTTAGATTGGAATGAAAACCACTTAATAATTTTCATTCTTTAAGAAGTTTGTGAAAATGCAAAAATTAATCTGTGAAAACATACTCTGATACTTCAAGAAGCAAACTCGTTTTTTAAAAAATCTTTATGAACGGAAATAAAGTCACGATTTTATGAAAGGAACAGTGTGATCTAAACCAATGGACGTATTGACTTGTCCATGTGAGATATGCTTATTAAGGCTTGTTGCTGATGTTTCTGGTTTTGTTTTACATTCAGATCTCTTAAAAGCAATAATCTGGGTCAATTTTAATTTTGATATCAAAACATAAAATTTAAAAATCTAGCATCTAAGGAAAGGCTGTGTCTTCCTTTGCCGTTATATAGTGTCAGTGAGTCATAGAAGCGAGATAATAATAAGCTCAATAATATCTTTCCTGCCTTGGTCAGTTAGATAGAAAGTCATATAATTTTAAATGGATTATGTATAATGAATACTTTAAATAGTATTCTCTGAGACTTAAGCATTACACAGAATCTCTTTAAAATTTTCCTGAGAAACATAGGATAATATGATCTGACATGGAGTTTGATACCAGACCTAAATATGTCAAATAATCTAAAAGGAAATTAATTTTCTGATTCTTCTAAATTATGGATTTATCACTTTGTAGATTGATTAGTAATGGATAATTAATCTATCCATTAAATATGATTTTATTACTGGGTCCATATTATATCATGTTTTCAACTTAACTTATAAGTGTTTGTAAATGGTAAATCTGACTTGCAAATATATTTTTCATCATTTAAAACTAGAACCTGACACTGATGTTAGTAGTATGAGACACAAATCAAGGTAACAGAATATTCCACAAATAAATAATTTTACACATAAGCATTTAAAATACAATTATGGAGACATTACACTCAATGTTAAAGAAGAGACCATACAATAAATTATGACAATATTGGAGAAATCAATTAAAATCTTACATCCTTAAACAAAGTAATAACATACAGGGAATCAATTATGAGAAGTAAGATTATAAAACAGAAAAAAAGAAATAACCATAATAGAATACTTATAATACCTGTGATAGGGCAGAATAATATAAACTTGAAAATTTTAGAAAAAAACATGCAGAGGAAATAATGGTTATGTTTAAAAATTATAAATTTAAAACTCTAAGGAATAAAACAAGAAAACTAAATGAGGCTAATAATATATTTAGTACAATCTTGATAAAGCAATACATTTTTTATGTTCTGTAATTATGATCTGTGACTATGATTATAAAATAACATTATCATATAAATAATGCATAGAGACGTTAAAATAATCAAAGAAAATAGGCAACAGATAAAACAAGAGAATGTAATTACAAATCATGTAACCACTATAAATCCCAGCTTTACATATAATTAATATTATTGAAATTATTCCAAGATATCATTTTTCCAAGTTTAAATTTGAAAGAAATAGAAAGTACAGTGCTGGTGACACTGTGTTAAAGAGGCCACACACCTACATTGCCAAAGATATTCTTAAATTTGCTTTAACCATTTGGAAGGCAATTTAACAACTGATATTGAAAGCAATACAATGCATAAATACTTTCCACTTTCAGAAATCTGTCTCCAAGAAACAGCCCTAAATATGAAAAACATATGTTTAAGACACGTGTGCTTATTATAGTCATGAAACAGAGGAAATAAACTAAGTGTTTAACAAAATTTAACGTCGTTTAAATCAATGTTAGATAAAATGTTATAATCACTTGGAAAAGGCTTAGCAAGTAGGAAATAATTAAATACAAGTTTTAAATACAGCATAATTATGACTATATAACAGGTATAGGAAAAATACCTATTTCATGTCAGTATCCTATTTTACTTTATTTTAAAAAATTTTCATTAGTATAATAAATAAATGATATCAATATTACTCTTAAGAATTAATGTTTAATAAAATCTTAGAAAAAAATATTTTAAGTAAAGAAAATATTTTCAAAAATTACATTACACACACACTCACACTTACACTTTCTCACACACACACACACACACACACACACATTCTGTAGAGAAGGTGTGTGAATATCAGTCTTGAAAGAATCATTTCCTACTTTTGGCCTCTCTTTCTTCCTTTCTTTACTCCACATTTTTATTCTTTGCTGTGTTCCTTCATTCACCTTTCTCTCCCTCCTTCCTGTTTTGCCTTCCCTATTTCACTCTGTCTCATCCATACCTTTCTCTTTTTCTCCTGCATAACCACTGCGTTGAATAAACATCAGTAGTAGCTTCAGAATGGCAAAATAGATGCAGACATTATAGAGTTAATCAATCAAAGGTAAATTATTTCATGGTCCAGGAGAAGGTCATGGCAGTTAGGACACATAGCAGAATGGTCAGCAACATTCTTCAAGAGCACCCTTGACAATGACCTGACAAAGTGATGCCACGTCACAGAGCTTTTGAAGTTTAAACATTCTCCATAAAATATAACAACAGAATATGGTTCAATACAGATCATCACACAAGTCACGTCTCATTTGTTACTCCCAACCTTCCAAAACTTACACAAACTGGCTCAAATAAACTCCATTTAAGTTGAAAGGATGAATGTCTTTTACCTGAGGAACCCTAGGGTCATCCCAACAGTCTCTTAGTATGTTACAGAAATTATTTTATATGTCTTTTTCCTTTTTAACATATTTTTCTTGTTATATATTTGTTCAGCCAGTACTGCTTGGTATCTATCATGTTCCTGGCATGTGCTAGGAACAAAGGGCATAGCAGTAAGATTTAAGACCTAACCCCTGGCCTCAGTTAGCTTAGAGTCCGTCTTGGAAGCCTACCAGTGGTAGGTCATAAGTCTTAAGTGTAGCTATCCGCAGTCTTTATTGAACAGCCCGACATGGTTCCATGTCACTGATTGAGGGTATTTGTTCTACTCCACTCATTAAGGATTGAGAGTACCTGAAGCTCTGCCACAGTCAATATATAGCTTCATTTGTCTTGGATGTCATTATCTAGTCAGCTGAAGGGATTAAAGATCCCAAGAGAAAAACAATGGGCAGGCCAGTCATCATATGGCCATTCCAAAATGCAAGGAGAATGACAAACATATTGTAGTTGTGAGCTCACAGTGAAGAGAAAAGATCTTATTTCAAAAATAATTTTTTTTAAAAAGACTTACGTAATCTATGCTTTGTCTTAAAATGGACTCATCAGTGAGATGTTTAAGCAACATCATTATTGATAGTTTTTTCCTCACTTTCATTTATCTACAGATTACAAAAATGTCCTTAATAAAATAAATATTTTATTTTCTCAGACAGTCCTTTAACTCTGAAAACAAATAGTCTTCTCTTTATATCAGCTCACAATTATAATATATGATGGAAGAAAAAGAAAACATGTGCAGTCCTTCAGTAATTAATGCCTGTGTCACCTCTTAAATAACTTACAGACATCTTTTTTTATGTAAAAATAAAATACTCTATTGGAGATTTGTTGACAATTTCTTTTTTTGTATTTAGCCTTTTATACCTAAGACATAAATGATAACTAAAACAAGTCCACATATCTAAAGAGAAATACGTTATAGCTGCCTGCAATGCACATCTTAATTTAAAACTTACAAAAGGGTAGCCAAAGATTATGCAGATATTTTTAAATAAGCCCTTACATGTACATCACATATATATGTAAATCCTGTAGCCAATGGATAAATTGTTCTATATTTATTAAAATATTTTAATATATGTTTCATATAGAGAGGGTACCAAAAATGTATACACATTTTAAGAAAGGAAAAACTGTATTAGAATTGTAATAATATATACCGATAACAAAAGATGAATACAAGTCATGTGTATACATTTTTTGATGCCCCTGGTATATGTGTGTGTATGTACACACAGAGGGTGCCAAAAAAAGTGTATACACATTTTATGAAAGGAAAAAACTGCATTAGAATTATGCTGATAGTAACCATTTTGAGAACCTCTTGTAATTGCAGAAGTCAAACGTCACTTGTAGTCATCTTTTGTTATCAGTATATATTGAGTATTATAATTTTAATACACATTTTTTCTTTTCTTAAAATGTATGTACTTTTTTCGGCACCCTCTGTGTGTGTGTGTGTGTGTGTAGTGTGTGTATATATATATATATATATATATATATATATATATACACACACATATATATATGTTAATTATAAATATATATATATATATATATACCATTACTAGTTGAGATTTTACAAAAATATTCTTAGTTCACAGTTTTGTGCTCTTGAGATTCTTCTATGAATTATGTATGACAACCGAAAACAAGAAGAGTTGAAGTGTGAAAATCTCTGAGCAGGATTAACACCCACAAATAGTGTAAGGATAAAGCTGCATTCAATTCTCTACTCTACATCAATATTTATATTTTTTAAGGTTATGAAACTTTATGATATTTAATGACAAATGAGCTTCACTTCACAATATAGTAGGTATATGGAAAAATGTCCTGATATCTTGTCAGTGCTGGTCTCTGTTGCATTGGAAATGAAATATAAGGGACCTACACACCACCGTGAGGAAGTTTCAAACAGAGTCTCATCTGCCTGTGGCCAGAGGTTAGGTCGCAAATCTTACTCTTGTCCCCTTAGTGCTTCATGCCAGGAACTTGATAGACATCAAGCAATAGTGCCGAATGGACACATGAAAGACAAAAATGTAAAAAAGAAAATGGGCATAATAGAGTCCCTGTGACTAAGTGCCTGTTTGGATGACATTAATGATCCCTGGGTAAAAGACATTCATTCTTTCAACTTTCAGTGGGATTTTCTTGAGCCAGTTTGCATAACTTTGGGGAGACTGGGGGGATCACAAATAAGACGCGAACCCATGGATGATGTTCTGTTTGCATAGTATTCTGTTATATTTTGTGGAGAATGTTTAAACTTTGAAAACACTGTGACGTGGCATCACTTTGTCAGGTCACTGGCAACAGTGCCGTTGAGGAATGCTGCTGACCATTCTGCTATGACCTTCTCCTGGACCATGACATACTTGACCTTTTTGATTAACTCAATAATGCCTGCATCTGATTTTTCTGTTACTCTGAAGCTCTATTGACAATTTTTCAATCCCTTGGTTATGCAAAAGAAATACATAAATGTATATACATTTTTTCTATCTTGACATCATAAATATTCCACTATAAGAAATTAAGATATACCATATGCTAAACACTAAACGTTAGAGAGCAATTCTTCCTATCGCAAACACCATTGTTAGAGATATTGTTAACTATTTGATACAGAGTTCAAATGGAGAATACTTCAATACCAAGTGATATCTTAGTATTTATAATTTTAAAGCCAACATTGAATATAAACTATCATTAAATACTGCAAGACATTTTTACTGGCAGTCTGGTGCAGAGATTTACAGGCAGGGTCACTGTAGTATTCAACAATAAGTTTACTACCAGCAAACGTATTTAACACTAATTGCTGATAATTAAAAATTGTCATGACCTGCTTTTCTAGCTGAGGGAATATAATTGAAGTTTACTGTTAGGAATCACTAAATAAATTACTATGTAAACTACAAAAATGAAAGTGAGCATATGTTCGTTTCATTATACAAATGCATTTTATTGCAAGAGAGTATAGAGAGTATGGTAAGAGTTAACTAAGGTTCATTTGTTTTACAACTAAATTACATGTAGGATTGGCTTTCAATTAAAGAAAGAAAACCTACATCTCTAATGACATCTTTTGATGTTTCCCTTAATTTAAATAAAACTTAGTTCATAAAAGTGTCTTTTCACGGCAAGTATTCCACAGTCATGAAAATAAAGATTATATAACCAGTTTTCAACTAATTATGATGGAATTAGCATACTGCTCTGAGGTGAGCTATTTTTTAAATTATAAAAATGTTCTTTAGTATGTTTAGAATTGGGTATTTTGAGAATAAACATAAAGCAGTATATCTATGCTTAGATATTTGAAACTTTATATTTAAATTTTTTCTTGTGATGAAATGTTTCCTAAATATACCTTGTTTCCCTGAAAATAAGATCTAATCAGAAAATAAACCCTAGTATGACTTTTCAGGATGACATCCCCTGAATATAAGCCATAATGCATCTTTTGGAGCAAAAAATAATATAAGCCGGTCTTATTTTCAGGAAAACACCATATATATAATGTATTTACAGTTGACATATTTTCTGGGACAGAGTCTCATCCTGGTCAGCAAGTTCATTTACTAGATCCATAAGCCTGTGTGTACACCGTTATGCTATACAGCTACTCACTGGGGACTTGGAGACCTTTGTAGCTTATTAGTTTTCCTGTTCATTCTTAAATTTTCTCTCACTCCACCCTAATTTTCTCAGCTTTCATTCTGCTACCTATATATTGCATTACATTCTTGAGCAACTGGTAGCAATCATGATAGTTTATAAAATTTGTTTAAATGCTTCCCTTGTCTTCAAGCTTTCCGGGACACTCCGTCATATTTAAAATTAAGAGGAGAACACTCTCTTTACCTATCCTCTTAGGATATTTTTGATAGTATAAAATCAATGCCAGCACAGGTTACAATAAATTTCAAGTCAGAGGAGGATCAAATTTAAATCAATTATCTTACTACCTTCACCCAATGATGAAATTGTTAAAATTGATAAAATATGTTAAAATAGATAGCTTTTGCATTTTTGTTCTTTTGTTGCTTATTTCCATAATGCTGCAATCGATTTGATTGTCATCTTGACACTGTCCTGAAATGAGGAGCACCTGAGCTCACTATTCCCCTACGGTTCAGTTCTCTGCATTTTACAGTAGGATCTTTAATTCCTAAGAACTCCTTTTTCTGAGATTACTGTTTTGTTTTGTTTTTAATAATAGATGCTTCTTGTTTTGGTTGATGTAGTTTTCAAGTGTCTGTGTTTGAAAATGTAAGATTTGAAAAAATATACATATTTAGAATATATCTGTATACTCTATTATCTTTATAGAAATCTGTGCAGATCGATGATCTTAGTCTCTTCTTGCTGCTCTGTGTTTTCTCTAAATGTGTCGTGATTTTTGTTGTTCAAACATATTTATGAATTAAGCACATGCTTACTACAGTCTCTGTAGGGTTTTATCAATAGTTGTGCTGGGTTGCTTCCCAAATACGACAGCCCAATCTGCATATTTTTTCATTGTACTAAATGAGAACTTTGTCATCTTGCAAATATGGATTATATGTCTAGCTTTTCTCTCAATTTTCATATTGCATATACTCTTGTAGGACTTAAATATTCTTTATTAAATTAATTGGGGTGACATTGGTTAGTATAGTTTAAAGGTTTCAAGTGTGAGGACTTAAATCTTAATTATTGCTTCTTATAACAGCATTAATGTACACATCTCTAAAACTAAACTAAATAATCAATTTAATATGGTTTTCAGCATTTTTCACCTTTGATTTTCCTCAAGTTAAATTGATTATATTAACAAATATCAATATGCAGTTAATAAGTAATATCTTTTTGAAAAGAAATATATATTCATATATGACAATTCAGAATTATAAATGATCCAAATGCTAGATGTAGGTGGTATTTTCAGAATGTTTATTAAATGCAGATAATATGATAGTGCCTGAAATGAGTGCAAAGTCATGGCAGAATCAGCTTCAGTGAATTTATTGATTATAGTTTCCTAAAAATAGGTACTTTAAAGTGATAGCTATGATTTTAATAGTTTTCTTTTGAAAAGCTTCAACTCCTTTGTTTAAAAGATTTCCCTTTTCCTAGAAACAATTAGAACTCCATAACAAAATTGGTTGAATTACTTCCATGTAACTCCCCAGCCCCATTTACCTAAATACTCCTAACACACAAATATCAAAACAGTCAAAGGTTCCCATATTTTGAGTAGGTTCTAATACTCCAATTCTGCTTTGGTAGCAAGACAGAAAGCTATGCCGGGATGATATAAAGCGACATACTGATTTTCCGTGCTGTTTTCTAGTCTGCAAAATAATCTATACCATTAAATCTTCTTCAGGAAACACACTATATATCACCATGTCAAAGCTAAAGATGAACAGCAAAGGGGATTCATTTTACTGGCAGTGAAGAATATGTGTGATATTCATTAGTAATAGTGTCATCTGTAATATTTTGAAAGCTCTAATCATTTGATTTTTTATTTAGGTGGAACTGTGTGCCTATCAACAAGGCCTATCAATGAGCTATAATGAAAAATCACAACTATAATTGACAAACCAGAGAAATTTAAGGATTACTTATCGTGTCTATCCATTGCATTGAACCAAAATAATGCAAACCAATAGCAAAACTATAAACTGTATGCCAACTAATTTATTAATTTTTTCTTGTTGTGGGTACTAAACTCCTGTATTCTTTTATCTTAACATACTTAATATTGATTATATGCACAGACTGCATGTATTTTTTTAACCATGCTCTGTAAATAATGTATAGGATATTCATAAACATGTTTTTGATCATAGATATTCTAAGAGTTTAGATTTCATGTTCTTTCAAAGTAGTCTATGAGTATTGTACATACCTTTCTGCTTTGGAAAAATAGATATTTGTGACTCAATTCAAATGGTAAAATTTTTATAGATTTATTTTCTGTTTTAGAGCTTCGAGTTTCAAGCAATTGAACAACCTTAAAATTAAATTTCATGGTTGGACTGGATCTTCATTTTTCTGTGTCAGAATTCCACCCCACACACACATTACTCCCATGTAGGTAAACATATTAATGGCGTTTGCACATATATTGGATATCTGAAGCTATGGGAATGATAATATTGCTATATAGTGGCCAGTGTATAGCAAAAATGCTGACATGAAATACTCTAAAACCAGTGAAATACAATTCACAAGTTACAGTAAAATACTTTTTATTTTGAAGTATATTAATGTTTGCCTATTCTGTGAAATAAACCAAAGAGATAAGATGTGCTAGTAATGAATGAGGAATGTTATGGAGAGAGTCACATAATATACTGGCAGAATTTGTGTTTGTGCATCTTATATATATTTTGGCTTCATATTCTCAGAGTGCAGTGGAGACAGAGAAACAGATCAGTAAATCAGAAGTCTTGGAACAGTAACTCTGGAGCTAGAGTTATTAGGTTACAGTTTAGCCTCTGTTGCAGTTTGAAATTGGCATATAATAATCAGAATGAACATACAGGAAAATAACTAAGAATCTTTCAGATTAATATGTATATTTTTCACATATCTTTTCAGATTTTGTCTATGTTTGTGTATCTATATCTATGTATATACATACATACAAAAATGTATATATAATTTAAGAAAGGAAAAAGCATATTAAAATTGTAATACTCAATATATACCAATAACAAAACATGAATTCAGACATGTGCATACATTTTTTGGCACCCGTGTGTGTGTGTGTGTGTGTTTGTGTGTGTATGTAAGATAGATAGATAGATAGATAGATAGATAGATAGATAGATAGATAGATAGATAATAGAGATTCTGTGATTCTTGGTTTTCAAATAAGTGAGTTGAGAATTAGTGAATTACTTTGTATTTAGAATCAACAGATTTCATGTCTCTGAAATACCTCAGATTCCTAAATATTTATAACCATCTGGATACCTCTCAATGGCTAGAAGTCAAAAGCAAAGTAGGAAAATGATAACAAACAGCTGGAAGCTTGCCTCATACTCCCCCACTCCACTACTTAATTGAAAAACAGTGAGTATCCTAAGATGCAAATGTGTATTCTTTTGCAAACTGTCAAAATGTCATTACAATGCAATAATTTTAGCACATAAAAAGACATATATGTATTAATCCAGAGCTCTATGAACTATAAAATAAAGTACCATAATTAAATCAGTTTTGTATCAGATCCCCAGTGAACTCTGTTTAGGTTTCTCAAGGCACAACATACGCAAGCTCCAAATTAGACTGCTTCCCAACACTTTCTAAATTCTTTGTTTTTAAATTAAAGTTTATTGGGGTGACAATTGTTAGCAAAGTGACATAGATTTTAGGTGTACAATTCTGTAATACATCATATATATATATATATTCTGTAATATATCATATATATATTATATATAATATACATATATATATATATATATATATATATATATATATATATATATATATCAATCACATTGTGTGTTCACCACCAAGGGTCAGTTCTCTTTCCATCACCATATATTTTATCCCTTTTACCCTCATCTACTACCCCCTCCCCCTTACCCTCTGGTAACCACTAAGCTATTGTCTGTGTTTGAGTTTTTGTTTCTTCATTTGTTTGTCTTGTTCTTTTGTTTTCACTTGTATATACCACATATCAGTGAAATCATATATTTCGTTTAGCATAATAATCTCAAGATCCATCTGTGTCATCGTAAATGCTACTATTTCATACTTTCTTATGGCAGAATAGTATCCCACTGTGTATATATACCACAGCTTCTTTTTCCATTTATCTATCGAAGGACACTTTGGTTGTTTCCATGTCTTGGCCATTTAAAATCTTGAGGGTAATATTTAATAGAAAGTAACGCATTTCAAATAAGTGTTGTCAATTAGTAATATATTTTAAAAGAAAACAATGAATGATTAGTAGAAAAAGTGAAAAGACTGAAGCTAGTGAAGTGACAATCCTTTAAACTATGCACTTGTATCCAGTTTTATGGTTTCTCCTTTTAAGTACAATGAAGTTTACTTTGTCTCCTATTTACAAACTTTCATCCTCATTTATATTTATGACATTTGAATGTCGCACCCAAAGAGAAAAAATAGCTAGGATGCCATGACACTCTGGGTTTCACACTTAGAAGACACCTCTCACCTCCTCCACTGAACCTGGAATCTCTTCTCAAAATTACACTCAAGGCTGCCACAGATAATGGAATAGAGCAGACACTGAAGTTGAAACATATTCACCTCGGATCTAATCAAATATACTTGGTGCAATAGCATGAGTCAAACTGACTCATCTTTAAGATAACCAATCACTGTCACTGAACCAAAGCAATAAATAACCTGATCCTAGTTAAGGAAAAGCATCCTGCTCACTTTATTTAGTATATCTAATAAGATTTAGGTAGAGAACCGTTGGTTTAAAAATATTTGTAGGCTGACACACTCAATACTTTTAAGCTTTATAGTAAAAGTAAGATTTACTTTCCATGTACTAATATTCGTATGCAATATTAAATAATGCATTCAGTATCAAATATTTTCAGTAGCTATTTGCAGTAGGGTTCTTAATTGAATGATTAAAAGCACTGAATTGTTTCCTGATATCAATGTCTGGTTTATTTCATAACTTAAATTCCAGGCAGTAATTAACAGAGATTATTGGTTGGTAAGGACAGAAATTTTGATCACAGAATATTTTCACAATTGTAGTTAATATTTTCCACATGTCATGACACTGAATTATCTTGGTAGTAAGTTTTGAAAAATATTATAAACATAGATTTGTTTAGTTTTTTGTAACTGAAGGCTTTTGGTAGACCAAAACTGACCAAATAATTTGTGATCATATTTCATTTATTATGCAAATGTGATATATTCTGATTTAGCCAAAAATAATAATAATTTCCTACATTCCAGCAAAATTAAAACAAATTTAACTTAAAAAAGAAAAATGTACTTATTTTAAATATTTTTTCCTAGCCTGAATTCTGAAAAGCAAGATAGATTCACTTGCTTGTATTCTCTTTGGAATTTGGGGGAAATATTATTTAAATCGAAAACATACATATGGTTTCCAAATGGATAAGACTGGGCTGTGAGAGTGCAGGTCTAGTTTACACATTGTTAAGGACTTTGAAATAGAAATGAGGTATCACTCCTACATGCCTCTATGTCAGAGATTGTCAGGAAGCAGGGAAGTGGCTATCAACTCGCATCTCTCAAATACTTAACAGGGGTTTCTGTCATGAAGACTTCAAAGGGGAAAAAAAAAATTCACATACATCAAAACTTTTTTTTTTTCCTTTTACTAAATACAAGGCTCAGATCTCAGTACAAGACCACGGAAAACTCCTTCTGAGAGTCTATGGGGAGACGAATAGCCTTAATGTTATTTATTTTATGCCAAAGGAAGAAACATCCTGAGAAAATATAATTTGATGATTATGGATCATGCAATCTTTGAATCCTCATGTGTAACTGCTTACTTTTATTTGTTAAACATTACTTATGATTATTAAATAGGTCAAGCATTCAACCATATGTGTAAATGCAAAGCTTCAATCAATCCATTGCTTGACATAGGTGTTATGTAGAAGAGCAGTCTCCACCGTTTTAATACAGATAAACTTTCCATAGTCTGCTAGCTTTCTCTAACTTGCTCGAGTTTTCAGCAAATTTTTGGCACATGTTATACATTTCCTTACACATTGATTTTGAAATAATTGCAGATTCACAGAGAGTTGGACAAAGTACAGAGAGGTCCCTCCCATACAGTCTTCACCTATTACTCACTCAACAATAACTTCTTACATAAATAAAGAACACTGTGAAATTCACATTTGTGTAATCTACAAAATGTACTCAGATTTCAATGGTTATACATGCATTCATTTTGTAGGTGTGTATGTATAGTTCTATGCAATTTTGTCACGTGTAGCTTCATGCAACTACCATAGCAAGCAAGATGCATAATTGTTCTATCATCCAGGCTCCCTAGTGCTACGCTTTTGTAGTCATTCTCCAAATTTAAACCCCTACACATGGCAAACACTAGTAAGTTTTCCATTTCTATAATTACTTTATTTCAATGATATGGTGTAATTCCCTTGAGTTCTCTCCAACTTGTTGCATTGATCAACATTTTATTCCCTTTTATTGTTAGTAGTATTGCATCTATCGCTAACTCAGAATTTGTTTAACCACTCACCCACTAAAGGGCATTTGGGTTATTTTCACTGTTGGATTATTATGAATGAAGTCGGTGTGAACATCTGTGTACAGTGTTTTACATGACAAACAGTTTTCATTACTCAGAGATAAATGTCCATGTGTAAACTCACTGCTTTTTGATGGTGAGTGTATTAAGAGATTAAAAGAAATCGCCCATCTATTTGCAAGAGTGGCTGTACCATTTTATATTTACACCTGAAATGAATGAATGAATTAGTTTCTCCACACCCTTGTCCATATATGGTTTTTTTAGTCATTCTAATAGATCTTTAATAATATTACATTGTGGGTTTCATTTACATTTCCCTAATGAATAATGATACTGGACATTTTTCAAGTGCTTGTGCGCTATCTGTATATCTTCTTCAGTAAAATGTTCATTTTTTGCCTTTTCTCTAATTGGATAATTTTGTTTGTTTACTGTTGACACTTGGGCATCCTTTCTGTATTATAGACATCAGCTCTTTGGGAGATGTGTGGTTTGAAAATCTTTTCTCACAGTCTGTAATTTTTCCTTCCAGTCTGCTAAAAGGAACTATTGAAAAGCAGTAGTTTTTTACTTTAATGAGGTCAAATGTATCAGTTTTTCCTGTTATAAATCATGCTTTTGTGGTTAAGTCTAAGAACCTTTAGATATCCACAATGTGTTTTGTTTTTTCCTACAAGTGTGTAGATTTATATTTAAATTTAAGCCTTGATTAATTGTGAGTTGTTTTATGTAAGGTATAAAGTAGGTCATTTCCAGTATCTATATCTTTAATTTCTTTTCTTGCCTTATTGCCCTGGGTAGAACATCCAGTACTATGTCAAATAAGAGTGATGAGAACAAACATCCTTGTCCTTTTCCTGATCTTATTTTAAGGTGAAATCATTTTGTCTTACACCATTTAGTATAATGTGCACTGTAATTTTTTTTTTTTTTAACGTGCTTTATCTAGCAGAGGAAGTGTCCTCTAATTCTAGATTCCTAAGTGTTTTAAAATGGATGAGTTTTGGATATTGTCGAATGCTTTTTCTGTATCAGTTAATATAATCATAAAGGTTTTTTTCTATATTCTGTTAATATGATGGTTACACTGTTTGAATTTTTACTATTTAACCAGCCTTGTGTATCTTGAATAAGTCCCGGAATAAATTATTTTGTATAATTTGTTTTCAACATTCCTGGATAATAATAATATTTTGTTGAAGATTTTTACGTCTAAGTTCATGAGAGATATTGGCCTATAATTATCTTGTTTTGTTCTGCCTTGTTTTATTGGTATCAGAACAGTACTGGTCTTAAAAGATATCTTTGGAAGTGTTCCCTCCCCTTTTATTTTCTGAAACAGATTGTGTAAAACGGCCATTAATTCTTCTGTAAATATTTAGTAAATTCCCTAGTGAAGCCATCTTGGCTTGAAGATATATTTTATGGCAGCAGGTGAGTTAGTAATTCATTTTCTTTACTGGGTATAGGACTATTCAGCTTTTCTATTTCATCTTAGTCACGTTTAGCTTTTTACGCTCCCATTTTGAAAATATAACTGTCTGAAATATTTCCTTTGGATACATTTAACAGTATCAATACATTAACAATAACACCACATCAGATGGGGTTATTATTTTGATTCAGCAAAGAAATATAGCTTAAAAAAATTATGAGGAGGAAGATAGTCTATTGCATATGCCTATGTTCACCCAGTCCATTGTTTTGCTGTTTTTTGTTTTTGTTTTCCATTAACATTTTCTTTTTGTTCAGAGAGCTTTCTTTCACCATGAATTATGGGTGGTTCACTGACAACAAAGTCTCTCTTAGTTTTTTCTCTGAAAATACGTTTATTCTCCCTTTATTCTGGAAAGATAGTTCCTCTGAATTTTGAATTCTCACTTAACTTTTTGTTTTATTTTAGCCTTTGAAAAATAGTTTTCTATTTTTTTCACGCCTCTGGGGTTTCAGGTGAGATATCTGCTGTCAGTAAAATTTGTGTTCTCTATAGGGAATTAGTCATTTTTCTCTGGTGACTTTTAAGATATTTATCCTTGTCTTTGCATTTTAGTTGTTTAATTTTGATGTCTTGTTATGGATTTCTTTGGGTTTATCTTAGGTGGGCTTAAATGAGATTCTTCAGTCTGTAGGTTTACTTATTACATCTTTGGTGAGTTTTCAGCATTATCTATTTAAGTAATTTTTGAGTTTCATACTCTTTCTCCTCTCTTTTGCAACTGCAATGCCATTAATAGGAGATCTTTTCTTATCCCACAGATCCTGGAGGCTCGTTGTTGTCGTCGTTGTTGTTGTTATTATTTAGTCTGTTTTCTTTGTGTTGATCATTGACTAAATTATTTTGACCTTGAAGTTCAGTGATTCTACCTTCTGTTATTTCCACCCTACTACTGAGACCATCTAACATGTTCTTTTATTGTTGTTATTGTGTTTTTGAGTTCTATAATTTTTGCTTGGTACTTTTATATAACTGTTATTTATTTGCTGACATTTTGCATCTTTTCATTTCTTTCAAGAGAATACATTATTGATTCTAGAAACATTTTTTTATGATGGCTGCTTTAAAATTGTGTCATGTAATGCCAAACTCTGATTCATCTCGGTATTGGTGTTGGTTGATTGGGTTTTTTCTTGTTGTTCTTCTTATTATCAAATTGCAAATATCTTCATTCTTGGTATGATGAGAGATTTTGGGTTTTATCCTGGATATTTTGAATATTATTTTAGGAGACTTGATCCTATTTGAATCTACTTTTACAGCCATTGTTCTTTTAGGTTTATGTGTATGTTCTGGCCTTTTTTGTGGTCTGTGGTTCCAATTTAATATTCAGATCTCTTGCCATATTTTCTTATCTGCTTCCTTTCTTCTGGTGCTGCTGGGTCTCTGGCTTGATCGCTGATGGTGTTGCCTGCAGTCATATAGTATTTTCCTGTTACACATTGTTCAGGTGCGGGAAAGTATGTGGGGAGAAACCATCAATCTTGGTTTGCATTCTTTCACTGGTGGAGAGCTGGCAGATGCTGGGCTTGAGTCTCCTCATGCCTCTAGGTGGAATCCTTGTGACTCCCAGGCTTTGCTGCCACTGTGAAAACATGAGCCCCATCACCAGCCTGGATGTTGAATGGAGGTGCATTCCCCCCACTTAGGGACTGTTAGGCTTCTCCTTTTTTTTTGTCATTTGGTCAAAGGCAGGCTCTTCTAGTTTTGTTGTTGATGGTTCCAGGCTATAGGCCTTTCTGGGGCCCAAGCCAAGATCAATGGTAAATAAAAGAAACTCAGGGAATTCACTATGATGCTTTTCCTTAAGTGCAGAAATCCCTAGCCAATCACCCTTTGTCTTTATAGCTTTCAAAGTCTGTTTATTGTTGTCTTTTGGAGTATGTCCAGGGTATTTCATTGTTTTTAGATGGCAAGAATAGGGCAAAGTGAACCTACACCATCTTATCTGGGTAGGTATAATACATATTGAGGAAATAGATATAGCTTGTATGTATCCAGATCAGTAAACATATCAGATTAACATACAGCTGTTAATTAGGCAGTCAGTTCATTTTCAACAAAGATATTGAGTGAAATAGTAAAGGGCAGAAAGATGAACTCTACAAACAAAAGCTACCATCATAAAGCACCATGTATTTTCCAGGTGTGCACAAAATTAAAAGAGCTTGAGGATTCATATATTTGTATCTTTTAAACTAGTGTTACTAGGCAGTCATCACTAAAAGCAGAATCTCAGTATTATAAATGATGAATCTATCACCTTTATTAAATTATATACAGACTTTAGGGACTCAGCTTTTTCTGAAATTTATGTTCTCTATTGAGCACAGAGTTTTGATTTGCTTTTTGTTTTGTTTTTTTCTAATCCTAAAGTTGAATAGGTGGACTTTAACCTTTTTCTATTTCTAGTCAAATACTGTTCTATCAAATGACATAGGACAGTTAAACTTGTAGGTGAAAACAAAACAAAAGTTCGATAATAAATATGTTATTGGAAATTCCATTACTCATTAAGAGATTTACAGCAATACCAGAAAAATCATCTGGAAATCATAAAAGGGGAAGAAAAAAAAAAGATGTCAAGAGGTACTTTCATTCCCACTTGTTCCTCTCACATAGCTCTATAAATTTAAAGTGAGTATCATTTTGCTTAATTTTTTTGGTTGAAATAGTTAACCAGATTTTTATGATAGTGGTAGAGGTATTTGCAATTTTTGAAGTTAAAATTAATACAAGTAACTACTGCTTTTCTTAATAGTACAAAATAACTGTTGAAAAAGAAAACCCTCTCATTTCTTGTAGTTTGACTATAAATCAACAAATATTAAGATTGCCATAAATAGCAGAACATTGAATATTTGTCTTTAAGGGAAATGGTTAAATACTTGTTTTGCTAGTTTTTTCATGTTAATATTTAATTACAGATAGAATATTGCCATGCTCTAATTGGTCAGGCATCTGGAAATAAAAATGTTTTTAAAATTATTCACTGGAAACTTTACTTCCTAATTCTCACAGGTTCATAGGACATTATATGATTTTTATATGTTAGCATGAAAAAAGGGTTAACTTGTTTGTTTTCATTTTTTCTAAAATTAGATCTTAATATTTATGACAGATGATAGATCAGAGGACTGTTATTCAAATATGACATTTAAATTACATCTCAGTTTAGAGCTTGGAATAGCTTTCATGTCTTGACAAGATTGGTTATTTACAACCTGTGCTCTATCTCAGGACTCGTATGATTGGATTCATTCTATATCTCCTTGAAATATTACAGTTAGTTTCATGTTTCCTTTCAATTCACTTTAAGAACTGAATTACTTAGACTGATATGATGTAGTGGAATGAAAATGGCAGTTGGATTCAAGAGACTACATTTAAATTCAAACTTCACCACATTACAAATGTATATATGCTTGCCAAAGCTTTTAACCTCTCTGATTCTTGCCTTCCTTACTGGAAAAATGAGGATTGCAGTAATTTCTGCCCTGTGGACTTTATGGTCTTATTGTGAGGCTCAAGATGAAATGAGATGATGTAAACACGCTGTATAAATGATTGTATTATTATCATTGTTTGTAAAATTGTCACTTTTCAATGAACTCATGGTTATCTAAAACTAAGCTTAAAGAGGCAGTGTCCATCCTTTAGGCATGAGGGCCTGCCAGCACAGAGTATGTCAGAAGGCAGTCTTACCATCTGTGACATGGGTCACTCATTCCCATCTCCAAATCCTGAATTTGGTGTGTGCCAGTGATCACTTCCTATCAGTGGCACGAATGCCAGTCAAACTGCTGCCCTGACTGCTTCTCTCTGTGGGTCAGGACAATCATTGACATGGGCTATGCACGTGGTGTTTGCCTCAAGCTTCTGCTTTGACCTCCATATTTTGAATCACCTTTGTCCTTGCTTTTGTCCTGATATCAAATCAAAGCCTTAATCTGTCTCTAGCAAGCATCCAAATCGTGTCTGACTCACTTCAGAAGAAATGGCCTAACTGAAGTCTGCAAATCCTTCTTCCAAAGGGGTTCTATAGCGTCCTGGAATTGCAGGGCTCTTTGGGCGTGAGAGCTCTGGCCGTGTCCCAGATCCTGAAAGTCTTGATCCCTGGCTTAATATACATCTTGATGCTGAACTATTATTTAACTGTCTTCTATGTCTTGTTACCCATTTAAAATCCACTTTTCCTTATCTTGTCTTCATACCTTGATCCTAAACTCAGGGCCATCTCTGAGCTCACATGAAACTCCAGGAGGTCAGGGTGAAAGGAAACAGTAGAGTGTAATGAAATGAGCATGATGGGGAAGACAACATATTGGTATCAGTCAGTTTCTCAACAACCTTTATAGACGTTCTTAGGCAAATACATCAGTGATGAATCCTCTTTCCTCACGTATGAAATGAAAAAGTTAGACAGGATGGTTGAGGAAGTTCTTAAATATAATTAGAGGACAGTCCAAGCAGGTATTCAGATCAATGATAATGATGTCAGACCACCTGTGTTCACTCTTGTCTCAACCATACAGAATTCTTAGTGTATGACTTTGTCAAGTTGTTGACCCTCTCTGAACCTTATTTTTTACAGCCACTTTTTATTATGGGGATGACAGAGGAGAAAACATGGAATCCTTCAATAGGCATTTGAAATAGAAAAGTAAACAAGAAAAGCATAGCCCCTGCATTCTGGAACTTGCATTCTAATTGGGGAAAGTAAGCAAGTAAACGACATAAAGTAATTGGATAATATTTTTGTTGGTGTCGTTAGTAAATGCTATGAAGGGAATATACAGGAGCTTTGAGAAAATGTGCTGTGGGAGTGGCCTCGTTTTAAGCAGGGTTAGAGAACTTTTCTATGAGGCAACGCTTTTGAAGGGCACCATGAAAGCTGAGAAGGAAATAGGGAAAGAATTCTCTAGAACAGTAAGGCCAGTAAGTTCAGATTTCATTATGGATCTTGATCAGTTGGAGCAAATGAAAAAAAAAAGAAAAAGTGCATGAACAAGCCGCAAAAAATAAGAAATAAATTTGTTATACAGGAGTTGGGTTATGCAGAGCTATGCAAGCCTAATAATGAATTTGATTTTTTTTTTCTAAGTTCAGGCCCATGCCAAGAGTGTGATGCCATCAGATACACATTTTAAAAATAGTGATCTGGTTGGTGTACAGTGTGGTGGCAATGTCAGAAGACTGAAGGTCTTTAGTTAGGACAATAGTGCAATGAATTAGGATAGAGATCATTCCAGTTTAGACTAGGAAGGTGGCAGAGGAGATGGGGACATGTGTGAGCTGTATGTTCACAGTACTTAGCAGCTATATGACCTAATGAAAAATACATTTATGCATTATTGCTACAAACATTATGATTCGTGAAGTAAACATCTCTATCATTTATGAAATTCAATTAAAATATGTAACTTTCTTAAAATTGCAAACAACCTATAAAGCCAGTGTAGCATATAATTACCTTCTAAGTATTTGATTTGTACAACTATATCTATTTTCTTAGATTATAACCTAGATTCATTTAGCTGCAAACCTGACTACCCCTACCTTGTTGATGAAAAACGTCTTTTTTAAAATTAGCACTAAGTATACTGAAAGCGGAGACTTAATTTTTGGTACAATTTTCTACCCTAATTATATGTATAATCATGTATGCATTAATAATGAATTAAAACATAATGCTATTAAAAAAAACTGCTGAAACTGTCTTATTTTTCAAGGCCATGATATTTCAAATAAGTAGTTTAATTCTTCCCGCCTCCTCTTTAAAAAAAACAAAATACAGTAGAATAGAATGGATAAGAAATGTTCATGGCCCATAGTGGGGACAGGTATTGTTTGGTTATACTTTCTTGAAGTTTTATGTGTGTATTTCTGGGTGTGTGTATGTAAGTCTGTGTGCATGTATGCATTTGTACATTTATGCATATTGGCTTGCTATATCAAACACACTTGCAAACAGAAATGGAAAAACAATATTCTAATGTGTATTTACCTTCTACCTATTTTCTTCAGGTTCTCTCGTTCCATTATGGGCATTCAGTTAACCCTGTTCAGCCATTGTGACTCACACACAGGCCCTTCGGTAAATCACATATTCACTACCCCTCCTTAATACCTTCATGCTAATTTCTTGTTAAGAATGTCAGTTCCTGTTGCATGGCCATTGATCAAAGGAAATTATCACACAGAACGAAATACTAATGAAAGCCCAAGAGAATGAATAGGCGATAAATATCCAGAATTGGCCCTTTCTTGTAACTATGATTTTATTGTAACAGTAGAACCTTCCTGACTTCAATTTTTCAAATTTATCCCTCTCAAACAACTAACAATAGACATTTAGAACCTTCATACTGATATTTTTTTAAACTTCTATGATGGTTTAAACTTATCAAGTAGTTAATCTAAAATTTATTGTTTTAATATTTCTCGAAGAATAATTGATCCATTTATAATAATATTACATCAGTATATGTAATTGTTTGAAAATAACATACATAGTCATATTAATACTTAGTGATATCATTACCCTACAAAGTATATTTGAAGCTAAATCACAATAATCACAATCTCTGTATGCAATTATTATCACATCTCTATTTATGAATGAGGTACTTTAACTGACATTGGACAGCTTTTATGTTTTTAAATCTTTTATCATAAAGGAATTTTACATTCACATGCTAAGAAAAGTCAATATGTATTTGTGGAGATTTCAGCAGGAGAGTGTCTTAAATATTGTTTTAGTGCTATTTTTAAAATTTCAAGACATGCCTTAAGAATCTACAATTTTACCAAAAATACCAACATTTCCATTATTTTAGATCCTCAAGTTTTTGTTTATTCTTTAAAAATAAAACATATCCAAGAAGGAAAATTGTGGCATATTAATATTAATTTCATAATACTGAAAGCATTAGAGAAGCTGTTTGACCATAATTTTTGTAGAAGTGCAAAGCACATTACTTTTAATCATTTTTGTATTGCTTTCAAACTTTAAAATACAGGGTATGTAATGTTCAAAGACAAAATTCAGAGAAGTTCGGCTTAAA